>NC_133215.1:2355372-2464022 GCF_040436345.1 Pagrus major | reverse complement strand
TACTCAGGAAGAACAGATGTGTTTAAAAGTCACACAGGCTTTTCCCAAATTAATCATCCACAGTGTTCACATTCACATAACAGCTGACGAACATGTTACGTGGCTCAGCTGGATTTCGTCTGGACAAATTTAACAAATTTAACTCATTCGTGGATCTGTAGCTTTCCTATCAGCCGTGAATGAGTGTTTCACTCCTCAGTAAACACCTCTAGTTTTTTTTGCTTCAGCCTCATTTCTCACAATAATCGTACAGTCACAGCTGGTTAGATTCAGAAAAACATCGTAGTTTGAGTTAAAACTGACTTCATTACTTATTCAAATTCAGATACAAATGTATCGTTACGTCACTTAAATACGTTTGTAAGTTTAAATAGATTTTCAATCTTTATACAACTTCATCCGTCTTCCTCCTTTGCTGCCATAATAATTATTATGACCACTAGAGGTCGCAACAGATAAATATGGGTTGAAATAAGCTGCTTGCACAGTCGACCTTAATTCTCGTTTTTCTGATGTGAACGCTGTCGAGTGTCAGGAGAATAAATCAAACATGGAAAGTTTCTTCTCAAAATCCAAGTAGGATTTTTTTTGAAGGAGGAGCGAGCGTCTGCAGCAGCAGGCGGCCGCCCAGCATCGTCACCGTGGCTCTTTGTCTTTCTCTTGGCCTCGGTGATAATAAGCTCCTATGGATGATGTCATCACCCACATCCTCCTCACTGTGATGTCCTGATGTCAAATAAAAAACAATCAGATAGTAAACGTCAGAGGATCAATATCAATCAAGACATTGATGTTGTCATGGAGACGAGACGCACGTACAGCGTTTTCACCTCGGTGCTCCTGAGCGCTCAGCCAGCACGTTACTGCCTGAGAAAGCGGGGGACTGTTCCTTTAAAGATAAAGCGTCTTCCTTTATGTTTTGTGTTTGATGCCAAATATACATGAAGGCACGAACATTTTAAAATATGCAGCGGCTTTACTCCACAGCTCTCAAAATTGTGCATTTTTTAGAGGGAGTCTGGTGATGTTGTGGATCAGCTGAAACAGACGGTGTGTTCACAAACATCCACATCTCCAGTGGAGAGGCCCCGCCCATCATCACACCTGGTCGCCAGCACTGATCAGATATTCATCTTCATCATCAGATCCATGTTTCTGTTCTCTGGAGGACTGCAGATCGAGATCTTTCTTCTTCTTCTTCTTCTTCTTCTTCTTCTGCATGATTAATGTCGTCCTCCGTCACCACGCCCCACTGCCGCCTATTTTTAGACGCCCATGTCAGGGAGTGCCAGCATCCTTTGTTGGCCACAGTTCACATGATGGATGAAATCATCTCAAAATCCTCCTCCTCCTCCTCCTCCTCCTCCCTCCATCCTCTCTTTCCCTTCTTTCCCTCCCCCGCCCGGCTCTGGTATCACCGTGAACTGGGGCACAGAAATCCTCCTCTTTTCATCAGGGATGGAAAAAACAGAAAAACATTAAATTGATTAAGCTCCCACAGAAGGATCCTTTTTTTTTTTTGTCGTTCTCAAATCCCCAAACTGGATTTTAAGTGACAAAGAGGAGGAGGAGGGTGAGAGCGTCAACAGATTCAAAAACACAGAGAAGAAATCTGACAGCACCTTCGCTCTGACTTCCTGTTTGTCTCGGCGATGATGAGAGTCACCTGACGTTTTATTCTCGGGGATATGAGAAGAGAGGAGGCGCTCGTCTCTGTGACACACTGACACACATCGTCCTGTCCAAACCTCACAGGACGTTCAATCTGCGACCGGACGAGCTCATTTAACTCAGAACAACTTGTGAAGATAAACTCAGTGAGAAAACACACAGTGGAGAGCGACCGCGAGGTTATGTTGAATTAAAACGTCATCACGTCCACACCTGCGTGAAGTCTCGTAGTGTGGACCAGAACCGAACACATAAATCTGCCTTTGACTGATGTGATTGTGAGAATTTCCCAGCAGCCTCTTGTTCAGTGCAGGATGACCCACAGAGGGCAGGAAGTGTGGGGGTCAAAGGGCGCCGGTCAAGCAGCCAATCAGAGCGGTGCGGCTCAGAAACAAAAGGTGCAGGAGGTCAAACACAGAGCAGCCGCTGCCGTTTGATGTCCGTCTGAAATGTCCTCCGTCCTCACAGAGACGTGAAGTGAAACAAGCTGCAGGCGTCACGCCGCTGTGTGTGTGTGTGTGTGTGTGTGTGTGTGTGTGTGTGTGTGTGTGTGTGTGTTCCTGTGACATGATCAGAGCCGGGCCGGCTGATTGGTTCTGACCTGCAGCCGGATCACAAACACATGTCTGCACTTCCACCTCGCCGGCAGATGAAGCGCTGCTGACGAGGCAGACTGTGTGTGTGTGTGTGTGTGTGTGTGTGTGTGTGAGGCTGTTTACACTCAGCAGTGTGTTCCAGTTTCATAATGCTACACACACACGTCATGTGTCAGTACATTACAGTTACATAACACACTCATACTGGGCTGTGTGTCAGTGTGAGGTACAGTCACACACACACACACACACGCACACACACACACACACACACAGTAAGACAGGGTTAAAGGTCGTCAGCAGCGTTTGATGGCGTCTATGTTACATTTCTTTATTTCAATTCTTTCAGATTATAAAGATACAAAAGATATTAAATGAATGAATGAGATGAAGAGGAACACGTCAGGTGTTGATGTAAATACATAAAATCAGCAGCAGAGAGGTTTTAACATAAAGCTCCAGCTCCTTCACGACGGCCTGACGTGATGATTTATGGATGTCAAACTTTGCCAGAATATAATAAGAGACAAAAATATTCTTCTGCACATTTTGTGTTGAAGTTTACAAAACCTACGGAAGCCCTGAGGGACGAGAGAAGATTGTTTTGTTTTTTCCAACGATCCATTTTCTAAATCTAAATCATTTTCTCTCCCGGTGGAAAAGTTTTGCAGGAGAATCTTTACAAGGTTCCTCATTTCTTTTTCCATCTGTGGAAACCAAAACGTTTCAGGAGGAGAAAAATAACTTTCATGCGTGAAACCGACCATGTGTCTCCGAACCGCCGACAGTTTTCACCAGAAATTCACAACAAGACGATTTGCAGGAATTTAGTCTGCAACATTTATAAACACGTGTTTACAGCAACACGAGACCAGATGAGACGAGCGCTGTTTCTCAGATTAACGACTCATCACCTCAGTGTTCCCGTCAGCTCTCCTCATGCTGCCTTCACAGGAATCGGGACGTCAGAGAATCGTCATTAAAATTTCACCAGCATGTCGTTACCGTGTCGACTCTGCCTCGTCTGCACCGCGAGGGAATTAAACACGTTCCTGTGAAAGCGTCCAGCGTCCACGAGGATGAGACGCCACGAGGTCACACTGACCTTTGACCTTTGGTCCAAATGAATCACGGAGACTGAAATTCATTTTCAGGAAAAAATAAAAATATTTTCGTCAAAATTTTAAACAACAGGTGAAGAAATTTTACTCAAGTTCTGCTCTTCAGGACAATTTTCAGTCCACTACATTCTTTGATACATTTAGTTACTAGTTACTCTGCAGATCCAGATTACTCAGCGTTTAGAGGTTATTAACTGTGGCGTGTAACCAATCAGAGAGTGTTGTGGGCGGGATATCGTGTGAGAGGGTCCAACACAGTTTTAAATTAGTGTATTTTATCTGCAATCTGACAGAAAAATCACTGATACCGATAATCGGGATGTAACACGGCTGTCGCTGGCGTGGAGGCATCAAAATACACTTTATATAAAAGCTGTAATACTCATGATTATAAACAGATGAATCATCAGTGCTCAGGGAAGATGGTCAGCCTACATGTTGTTCAGCGGGTCAGTGAAGGACCTGGACTCTGGACTTCACCCCCTGCAGCTGGGCTGAACTTTGAGTGGACGGTGTGAAGCCTCCCTGTGTTAGTGGCAGCGGCAGCAGCAGCAGAGGCTGTGTGTGATGGACAGGCGTGGTCTGCTGCTCTTATGTAAGCGGCCGCCTGTGAACTGAACTTCCACTGAATTTTCATCATCCTCACAGATCAAAGGCTCTTCCCTGTTTTCTGCTGCAGGCTGTGAAATATGACTTTATTTCTCCTCCCACACTTCGTCCATGCATACCGATCTGACAGCTCCTACTATTAACCACAGTGTGTGTGTGTGTGTGTGTGCGTGTGTGTGTCTGTGTGTGTGTGTGTGTGTGTGTGTGTGTTTGTGTGTGCGTGTGTGTGTGTGTTGTATAGCCTCTGGCTCAGGCTGTATATATATCTTCCAGTTCCCTGCTCGGAGCGTTGTGTTTCTAAACTTTGGTTGCTCTTCCCGTCTCGTGTTGTGTAAGAGCTGCAGCCCACACAGCCGAGCCGAGCCGAGAAAACGAACCCCCGCGGCAGCCGGCGAAGCCCCCGAGACACCGGAGGAGCTGCTTTTATCACGCCTAAAGGACCAATCCGCAAAAATTATCTTGATTCTCTGCTTTTTGGTTTCCCTATCACACTGTAGCTTAACGTCACAGTTTTAAGTCTCCTGTTTTTGTCCCACAAACACTTCAGTCCAGAGCAAACTATCTCCGGACCTACTATAAAGATTTCTATTTAAGGAGCAGTTCACCCCAAAAAATACATTTCAGTCATTAACTCCTCCCCCCGTTCTGATGGAAAGTCAGGAAAACTGAAAGTCTGGGAACATCTCCTCAGATCAGTTTGTGATCTCGGGCCTCTGGAGACTTGGATTACAACATCTGATGTTTTTTTCCGTTTTAAAGCGAGTCTCCAGCTACTTCAGTTGTTTAGGAGAAAGAACTTGCCTTAGAAACATCATGTTTTCAAGTTTTCTTCAGTATCACAGTGACCCAGTGACAGTCGTCTGTACATACATGAGTACACTGCTAACAGGAAGTGCTAACAGCTGATTCTGCTAAGTTTAATGACGTTCTGGAGTTCGGTTGTTGTTTTTTTTGGTTGTTTTTTCTGTTTTAAAAGCTGAATTTTCATCTTTGGGTGAAATATTCCTTTAAAGTTGTTGTAGATATTCACGATCCATCTCCAGCTCGTGCTAATGATTAAAACTCTCCTGTCCACTTCCTTCCTGTCCTGCTCACCTGTTCCCTCTTCGGCCCTGCCTTGTACATAAGCCGGCCCGTTTGGACTCGTTCTCTGTCATGTTGCCTGTTGTGTTCGTGCTTTCTTGTTGTTTTGGCTCCGTCAGCCGGTTTTGTTCCACTTGCTTGGTCTTAAAGTTCCCATGAAAAGGCTGGTGGAGTTTGTTTCAGCATATTTACATGTTTCCTGTGAAAGCAGGCAGCGAGGGAGGGAGCTGTCGACGGGCATCGACCAGAGTTCACGGTTGCCAATAGTGCTGAGCGTGCGTTACGGCCGTAGGTAGTTAGGATCAGGGGCCTCCAAGATGACGGAGGTCGGTTTGACAACAGCTGAGCTGGGGTCAGCAAATACAACCGCTAACTGCACAGCTAACCGAGCTAACTGCCCAACAGCAGCTACATTTAGCAGATCGTTTGGGATCCACCTGATCCCGTCCTTTAATTCATCCACTTCTCCCACAGGCGGGGCAGGATTCCCACCGCGACCCTCACAGCGTCACATGCTCCTCACATCTTTTTTCCCAAGCTAAAAAAAAAAAAGCGATCCAACCCTTCACTAATAACAGCCTGAGCATGATCCCCACAGGAGCAGGCAGAGGTTTCTGTCCCTCCGTCGCTGTTAGCTGCAAACATCTGGTTCTCAGCCATGATTCATGGAGGAGCTGCTCCCCTCCTCCTCCTCCTCCTCCTCCTCCTCCTCCTCCTCCTCCTCCTCCTCCTCCCCCTCGGTCGGGGATGGGATCAGGTTTTGTGGGAAGGGGAAAAACTCTTCGGTGTCAGTCACAGCCTCATGGAAAGTTATCCGGCAGGCCAGGGGCAGGATATGTTTAGATGGTGGCGGTGGTGGTTGAGGGGGAGGAGGAGGTGGAGGAGGAGGAGGAGGAGGTGGGGGAGGAGGAGGAGGAGGTGGGGGAGGAGGAGGTGGAGGGGGAGTACATATTTGTGAGGGGGGATGTTTGAGTCCAGGAGCTCTGCCAAGAGAGAGAGAGAGCTGGAGGGTGAGGAGGGTGAGGAGGAGGGATGAGCGTGCTGTAAAAAAGGCTAATTATAAAAATAGTGGTATTATGTTGGAGGTTCAGTTTGTCTTTTCTTATGAAAGGAGCAGTTCGTGATTCACGTGCTGATGGAAAGTCAGAACAAAAACATTTCTGGAGCTTCACAGTAAAACAGAGTTGCAGCATTCTGCTGAACAACTGAAGCAGCTGGAGACTCGATTTAAACATCAGATGTCTCCATACAGCTCGTCTGCTGTGATCACAGAGATCAACCTGATCTGAGGAGATGATATTTAAACTCTTTATTACGATGAAATCTTCTCTGTAGCTGCTGAGCTAACAGTGTTAGCATGCACAAACTTTTGTGAGCGTATTTTCACAACAGTTTGGGATATAATGACGATAATGTTTAACAAAAAAAGAAAAGGCGTGTTATTAAATGCAGAATATGTAGTTTTCTTCCACTCCAGCTCCGGAGACCTCCTGGAGGAATAAACACCATCAGGTTCTGCTCTGACCGACGGGAGGAGAGCTCAGAGATTACTTTGTACCTTGTGGGATTATGAAGTGGATTTATCTTCCCTCCTGTTTATCAGCCTGACTGCAGCAGTGATCCGGAGGTGTCGGGTGGTTCTGTTCTGTAATGTTTGTCTTGCTTTCTTTTATTTTCCTCTCTGAGAAACAGTGAAAAATAAATTCTTTGAACAAAACAGCCTCGACTTGCTTCCTTTCACTCAGTCTGAGTCTGTGTTAGCAAACAAAGCTTGTGTAATGTTGACAGAGATGAAGACGGAGGCAGCAGCTGTCACACTCTGACCTGGAAAAAGTCATTCATACGTTCTGTTTTTTTCTCCCCTCGTCTACTGTAACTCCGTCCTGGCATGAACCACTTTCGTCTCCGACTCGTTCAGAAAGCAGCCGCTCGGCTTTTAACGTCTTTTTATTGCTTTGTTTTTATTTGAATTGAGGATTTTGTCTTTTGCCTTCTTGTTTTATCGTCTCCTCAGCCCGGTCCTCATTTTCAAATGTGCTCTATGAACGAGATGGATCATCTCTGCAGCAGGTTTAACGTCTCTGCGTGTTGACTTCCACAGAAGTAAATAAAAACCACACAAACATTCAGAGTCCGGCCCACATGCCGACGGCGCTCGTGTGTTTTCTGCCCGGGCACGCTCACTGAGGCAGCTTTTTCCTCCTGCAGAGAAAACCCAAAGTGAGGAAGCGTCTATGAGGAGGAAAGCCAAGCTTCCACTGTGGTCGACCTACTTTCACCAGGAGCCAGCAGCCTCCATCGAGGGGGGAAATGGCAGAAAAAAAGAAAAAGTCTCAGAGTCTGGGTTCAGACGCTCTTGAAAATGGGATTTAAATTGCTCTAAATATGGATGTTTGGGAGCTCTGAAGTCTTTCTGTGTTTGTGCATATTTTACTTTACGCTCACACTGAGATGCTTTTTGAGTCCAGTTCAATTTTTAACTCATCGCTTACGATGAATATGTGTCGCCACAGTCGGAGGAAAAACACTGAAGGTTCAGAAACTTTTCAGGGATTTAAGAAAACAGAAAGGAACAGGAGATTCGCTGTGATCTCTTTGTTTGAAGAGCAACTGAACACCAGGCTGAGAGGCAGTGCTTCACTGTCCTCTGGCTACACCCAGGTGTTGTAGCCTTTAACCACACCCAGTGATGTCACAGCGTCCTGGAGTACACCTGTACACCCCTGCAGCAAGGTGAGAGTTTAAACCACCGCAGGTCGGTAAAGACAAAGGTGGTGAACTGAGCTTTAAAGGACGAGTAACATCAGAACACAGTCGTGATAAAAGAAGAAGCTTTCATCACAGCTGACAGCAGATACAGAAACTGTTCCAGCTCTTCAGTCGAACACGTGAATCCTCGTTTTTACATTTCTGTTTCTGTCTGTAGGTGTTTATAAAAACTTTGAGTACAGACAGGTTGAACTATCGAAGAGTCGCCGCTAACAAAGCAGCTCCGCTAATTCAGCTACAAACACGTTTAATTTCCTGTAACATCTTCACAATAAAAGCCCCCTGTTATTGAGTCATTTAAAAGCTTTTAATATGAAGCAGCATCACAGGAAACGTTGTGTTTTCAGCAGCAGTAACTAAACATGAACCACGAAACGGTAAAACATGGTGGATCGGAAACGGACCGAACACGGATCTGGTCAGGGACTGAGTATAAAACAACCAAACTTCACTTTTCGGGTGAACTGTTCCTTTAATATTCACGCGAGGAGTTACATGTTTGTGGAGACACACGACTCACCTACATCACCACCCTCCGACCTGAAGGGGCTAAAAACAGATGGATCACACACACACACACACACACACACACACACACACACACACACACTGCTGCTCAGAGCAGAGGGGGTTGCTGGGTAGACTTGGTGTCTGTACTCACACACACAGTACAAGTACAGAGATAAAACCACCAGCATGTTCCCAACACCTGACTGTGTGATCTGTGTGAGTGTGAGCGGCTTTTTCTGGATACATGAAGTTCTATTTAAAACAAACATCTGAAGCCCGACCCGGCGAAACCCAAGACCGCTTTTACCCTTTACACACACACACACACACACACACACACACACACACACACACACACACACACACACACACATTTAAACCTCTGCACTGACATTTAAAACATTTGTTAGCCTCTAACCTGAACCTGAACCTGATTATGACCTCCATCCTACGAGTCTTCAAAATGTCCTCAACTGTCCTCACGTTACAGAAATGTTGTGACAAACTTAAGATGTCCTCCCCTTCAAAATGTTTCCTGCTTTTCAAAGATTATCTAGCTAATTAGTTTAGGTACAGGTTGCATTTGGATATGTCAAAAACTGTATTTGGACATGTGAACGTGGCTGAAGACCAGCCTGTCTTCTCAGAAAAACAACTGTAATAGTCGACTTTTAAGACCCATATTTACGTTTCCTGTTAAACGACGACCTCTAGTGGCCACGGTAATTAATGTGGCATCGAGGACGTCAGGTGAAGACGTATAAAGAGAGCATAAAGTCTGCACAGAGAGCGGGTTGAGGTGGACAGTTGGTCTAAACAGGACTTTCAACCAGGAGGCTGCTGCTGAAACCAAAAGTCAGTGGTGAGATATTTTAACTCGCTGACGTAGAGAAGTGACGTCACGTACACGTCCTGACTGAAGTTACTGAACGATGTAGTTATTTCAACTCAAACCACCATGTTTTCCTGAACCGAACCAAACAGCGAGCGTACGACGGAGGTCCGCCACGTCTGTGTGTTCAGAGGTTAGCCTCCTTTATCTGATAGGCCACACCCCCTTTTAGCCGAGCTGAGGGTTAGCAAAATATGAGCCTTCAGATATAAAGACGATCATTAGCTCGCTGTGTGTAAGAAAGAAAAATGTGTGACATAAACTTTGATTTCTGTTTTTGAAATGATTTTAACTGTAGCGTTTCCCCTGAAGTTCCTCCAGTAGACAGCCTGTTGACTGGCTGTTGTGCTCTGGCCTACTTTAACACCACAGAGGAGACGCTGATTTATTATCTTCTTTTCCCAAATCAGGCCCGTGTCAAACGCTCTCAGCCACAGTCTGTCCTCATTCTTTAAAGCCGGGCGGCTGAAACAGAGTAAACACACATCAATGAATAAATAAACACAGATGCACAATGTGAACATGAAAGGCTCGAATCACAATGACTGAGTGATTCTTCAGCTGCAGACGAGGTTTCTGGTGTTAACGTGGTCGTCAGCTGAACGCTTGGAAGTTCATGAAGCGAAGTGAGGTGAGTCGGGGTCGATCAAGTCTCAACCCTAAATTCCACCCGGGTCCGTGTTTGGTCCGTTTCCGATCCACCACGGCAGCAGAGCTGATAGGTTTCACACTCGTCTATGTGTTTACTTCCACTGGCTCTGTTTATGACACGTACGTATGACTGCGGTTGCCAGTTATTCTATAATTATCGCAGAAACTCCTCGGTGTCGCAACTCCAGCTGTCCAACAGCGCTGCGATCAAAACGCAGCCGGTGGGAGTTGACGGACGACAGAGCAAAACTGTAGCAGAGCCGTTCTGCATCGTACGTGCAACCAGAGGACTTCCCGTCCTCTTTCCTGATCTTTCTACCAAACATAATCACAACAGCTTCAATCTGCTGCTCACAAGAATTTTTATTTGTCTTTATTATTTCAGGATGGCACGAATATTTCTCATATTTATACTTTTTAATCCCAGAAGTTACAAAAGTAATCTCTGAGCTCTCCTCCCGTCGGTCGGAGCAGAATCTGATGTGACTCCAGGTGTTTATTCCTCCAGGAGGTCTGGATCAGCACCGACTCTCTCCACACAACACTCAGCTAACATCTTTTGTTTCTTTTCGATAGAGCGCCTCCTGGTCCACATTGTCATTTGAGCTGGTCACCAAAGTTAGTTCTGCTGCTGCACAACAAAAAGAAGGAATGGTTTTGTCAGCGTGCCGACAAATATGCCTGATTTAAAAAAAAGAAGTTATATTTAGCGATGATAAACAGTTTTCCCACAGTCCCACAATGCACTGCACACAGGAAAAAAGAGCAGCTGGAAAGTTTTGAGACAGCAGACACGATGTTGTATCATCTCCAAGATTGTGTGTTTGTGTGGCTGTTCTGGCAGAAGCATCAGTTACTGTCAGTGTGAGTCACTGATTAAAGCATCTGTTAAATTCCTCAAATGTTAAAGGAGGTTTGGCGTGGCGTGCTGTCTCAGTGATATTCAGACATGTCTGGACTTGTTCCTCCGTCATCGTCACGTCAGTGTGCGGCTTCTTTGTGTTTTAAATGCTGGTGTGTAAATCTGAACGATGGAGGCAGCTCTGTGTGTTTTCCTGCAGCTCGGCGCACATGGCCCGGTGTGCGTGCCCTGTATCGGGTGTCGTAGTAATCAGAGACGCCTGGCCTGCGCTCATGTAAACCAGCCGTGAGTCAGTTATATTTAAACCGAGGGGGGTCAGCGCTGCCTTAACCTCTGCAGCTACACGACGTGCTCCCAGCGCTGCCTCGGGTTACGAGCCGCTCAGTTTAGCTCTGACGATGTCGGGGAACTGGACGGAGAACGGCGAGGATTTATGGCAAGAGATAAAAAGGATCGGGTGTCGCTCAAGGACACCTCGCTCTGCTCTGTGGGGACGCTACGACGACCCGAAAAAAAAGATCCAGCGAGCCTCGAGGCAGGAAACCCAATCAGGAGCACGAAACGACGCCAACACGTTGACTAAGCAGAGATGGTTGGCATCGTGTCGCTGCTGGAGTCAGCTGAAAGAGACGAACAAACAGACTGAGAGCCAGACTGGGACAGAACCTTATTATTATTATTATTATTATTATTATTATTGTTATTGTTATTCGACACTCTGCAGAACATGATGCTGTGTTTATAAACGATGCCACAGATTTCAAATCTCGTCCGACCTGTTTGGAAATCAGTCAGCAGACTGTTTGAACTCTGGGTTGAGTTGTGTCATCCGCCTCAGCGAACACGACGTCAGCAGTCTCCAGCCTCCTCCATCCACAGCAGCTTCTCAGAGACCAGAGCCACTTTTAGACACGAGATCGGATGATAAACGATCAGAGATCTGCTGAGATCATCATGAGATAATTTGTACAACTACAGAGGAAACGTGGTGGGTTTGGACTCGGTTACAGAATATTTCCTGGAAGGTGTGCAGGATGTGAGGAGGATCAGAGGAGGAAGGTCTGATCCTCCTCTTTAATCTGATCCCATGAAAAACTGCTGCACACAGCGTTCAGACTTTCAACTGCTGCAGCCGACAGCTCCACCGGGCCGTCCACACACACACACACACACACACACACACACACACACACACACACACGCACACACACTGCTGATAACAGGTCCAACTGTGTGTGTGTGTGTGTGTGTGTGTGTGTGTGTGTTTCCTGGAAACGTCCTGCTGTGTGTGGCAGCCAGCTCAGCAGATCGCTCTGTCCTTCTGTCTGTCCGTCCTCGCTGTGTTCGCTGTTATTCTGCACTGAAGCTGGCAGAGACTCACATCGACTCCCGGAGGAGGAGGAGAGTCCTGGAAACTGTCCACCGCGCCCACTGTAAAGGTGCAATACGTTCAAATTCATACTGAGAGCAAACTGTAGCTGCCCTTAGCTAGTTAGCTCAGTTAGCTGTGCAGCTAGCGGTGTTGGTGTTTACATCACAAGCATCGGAGCTTTGGGCCAGGACAGGCTGGGGCTCGCTGGTTAGCATGCTAACGTCTTTAGATGTCTCACAACGTCACAACTGTTTATAATTTTCCTGGAAAATGATAAAAAATAAATAAAATGTTGATGACTTGTTGATGGCAGATTAGTTAGCGGCTTTCCTTTTTACTCATTTATTATGACTGTTTTGATTGAAGCTTTCTTCTTCTGCTGTCCCCTGTCCTCTGCTGTAGTAATGCAAATTTCACCATCGTGGGACCAATGAATGATAATCTCATCTTCACATCAAACACATCCAAAATACGTCTTTTCAACGTCCATACCAGCGTTGAAAGACGGCCAGTGGAGAGACAGAATTATGTTTTTTTTTTACAATAAACACGTTTTCAGTTCAGTTACAGACGTCTAACGAGCTCAGTCTTATCTCATTGGCTACTATAACGAGGATCAGCATCAGTGAGTCGCTCCCTGGCTGTCTGCTCTCAGAAACATCTCTCTGCCCTCCACCAGGCGCTTCATGGAGATGTTAATGTAAGGTCGAGGTTGCAGCTAAATGAAACGTGTCCGTCCTGTCGGTCTGCTGGGATCACATCAGATGTACTTTGTATTAACGAGCCGTCATCTGGTTTACCTTCAGATGGACCGGCGGTGACAGGAGGGTGTGGTTCACGACCCCTCGATTGATTGAAGCACCTCGACACTGTTGCTCTGCTCGTCAGTTATCCGGCAGGTGTTCACAGCTCAGGTCGGCGGTTCGACCTGAAGCCTGCAGTCCGTCCTGTCGCTGTGACTCACAGGTCCTCCATCGATCTCCACGGATATATCAGTGTTTGATTACAGTGACATTTCCAGCCGCTGTCTGGACCTGTTGGCGGTGACGTTCAGGCTGAGCCGGCGTGGCGTAGCGACTCACATCCTGAGTGCGAGCGTGTAATCTGTTAAATGAGAATTGACTGGCACTGTCAGAGTTGATGTTATCCCCCGAGTGTGTGGACGGAGCTGCCATTATTTTAATTAAAGCAGGCCCGCGGAGGTGTGAGGACGAGACGGGAGGAAATGACAGAGCATGAAACACAGAGAGACGGCATCAATTTTATTTTTACAGCAGAAACACAGGATTTATGTTTAAAAACAGAAAGTGATTAAAGACGAGGTGACGCATGAAGCAGCACACAGAAAAACTGACATCACGGCGGCTTTTTGTAGCTTCTGTTCATCTTCATGGACTCTGCTCTGGTTGTTGGAGGATTATGGTTTTAATCAGTTTCTCAATTAATCAATGATCATTTTGTCTTTAAAATATCAGAACATAGCGAGAAAAGCCTTTTATAATTTTACTCTATTGAAGGTGATGTGTTTAAACCACAAAGTGATGCAACCAGAGCACAACAAGACTGAAAAAATGTACATTAAGTCCTGAAGGGAACCACGAAGAGACACAAAACAACCACGAAGAGATGCAAAACAACAACAACAGAGAGAGAAAGAGACAGAGACGCAACAAAAAACAAAAATGTGTAAACTGACTACAAAGAGACACAACACGACTACAAAGAAACAAAACACAACTACAAAGAAACATAACAACAACAAAGAGACACAACATGACTACAAAGAAACAAAACACAACTACAAAGAAACATAACAACAACAAAGAGACACAACATGACTACAAACAGACACGAAACAAGCACAGTGAAACTCCTTCAGTGTGGGAGTCCCGGCTCAGGGTAGGAGCTGTTATATAAGGGCACAGTGAAGTCTTGTAGTGGTCAACAGGACTGGATAATAAGACAAAAATAATCTGAAGTAAAAATAAACTGCAGGGAGACATCGGTCACTGTTCAGGGGACGATCAGCTGGTGGCAGCCTGGATACGAGCACACGTTGCTGGGATGCTTTCGCAGGGCGACCGGGTGCAAAGGAGGAGCTCAGCCTCAAAATAGCCTCCAGTTCAGACCCCCAGCAACAGCCTGCTGTTTACATGCAAACAACCTGTGTGACCTTTGCTTTACCTTTACACACACACGCACACACACGCACACACACACACACACACACACACACACACACACACACACACACACACACACACACTCAGAGCAACCCTCCTTAACCTCAAGTGTGCTGATCCCTCTGCAGACATCCTGACAGCTGCCTCAGTGCACGGTCACACGTATACATGGCAACAGAATGAGCGCCCACACACACACACACACACACACACACACACACCGACACACACACACACCGGCACACACACACACATTCAGTGCAACCCTCCTCCTCAACTACAGCAGAAGTGTGACAATCACCCTGCAGGCGTCTTAACAGCTGCCTGAGTGCTGAGCCATAAATAAACATGGTGACAAGATAGGTACACACACACACACACATACACACATACACACACATACACACACACACACACACACACACACACACACACACACACAGAGCAGTCCAGGGACTTCTGGGAGTTTTGCTGAGGTGACGATCAGGTGAGGTTTCAGGTTATTAGACTGAATTTCTGTCAGAAAACTCAGGTGATGACGTCGAGGTCAGAGGTCAGAGGTCAACAGAGGTCAAAGGTCAGCGTTGGATCCAGAGGGGTCGAGGGTTTGAATCCAGACCTGCAGCCCAGCGTATATACATGAACATATACATGTGGTTTTGGTTTTGTTTGTTCCTTCAGCCTCCGCTTCCTTCACTTCTCCTCCACCTCCTTGTTTTTCTTCTTCTTTCCTTTCATCCATGTTTTACCCTCATCAGTACTTCCTCTCCTCATCCTTCTGTTCCTATTCCTTCCTTCCTTCCTTCCTTCCTTCCTTGCACTCTTCTCTCCTCAGGGATCCGTCTCGCTCGTCTTTTTTATCTCTTCCCTCGATCGCAGACATCCAGTCCTGCCAAATCTCTGTGTTCCTGGTTGGTTAGATAAGAGACTCAGTTCGCCAGCGGCCCCGCCTCCCTCTGAACAACACCCACTTTAATCTCCTCCACCATCTTTCACCCCCTCGGTCCTCCCATCACACCGCTGACAGCCGGCCGCTTTCAGAGCCGAGCGGCAGTCCTGCCACGTTGAGATGATCGTTACTGGAGGAGACAGTCGCGACGATATCTCTGACGGCCGTGGACAGTGTAGAGCGTGCACAGAGGGTCCGGCTGCCGTCTCAGAGGTGATGGGTACTCACACGGAGATACTACTGAACAGGCCGGCTGGCTCCTGCACACCAGGTCAGGGGGTACAAAGAGACAAGAGACTACCACAGAGAGACAAGACACTACCACAAAGAGACAAGACACTACCACAAAGAGACAAGACACTGCCACAAAGAGACAAGACACTACCACAGAGAGACAAGACACTACCACAGAGAGACAAGACACTACCACAAAGAGACAAGACACTACCACAGAGAGACAAGACACTACCACAAAGAGACAAGACACTACCACAGAGACAAGACACTACCACAGAGACAAGAAACTACCACAAAGAGACAAAAAACTACCACAAAGAGACAAGAAACTACCACAGAGAAGATGCAAAATGACTACGAAGAGACAAAATGCAAAAAAACACAAAGAGTCTAAAGAACCACAGAGAGACAGAAAACACACACAAAGACGTATAACGTGACCACAAAGAGACTCTCAACAACCACAGAGACACAACGCAACTACAAAGATGCCACATGACAGCAGGGACGAAAGACACAAAACAACTACAAAGAGATGCAAGAAAAGCTCAAACAGACACAAAATGACTCTAAAGAAAGAAACAAGACTACGCAGGGACTCACAACACCTCCACAGAGAGGCAAAATGACTGCAAAGAAATGTAGAACAATGTCAGATAAACTTAAAACAACCACAGAGACACGAGACGGATCCAAAGAGGCACAAAATGAGCCAATAACAACCACAGAGATGCAAAATGATCACAAAGAGACTCAACAACCACAGAGACACAACGCAACTACAGCGATGCAAAAAATGTCTAAAAAAGAAAGTAAAGCGAATACAAAGAGATGAAAAAACACAAAAGATGTAAAACAACGACAAAGAAACTCATACAAAGAGACACAAAACGACCACATGGAGACATAAGACACACAAAGAAACAAAGCACAAAGAGGTGTATAATGAGCAGTAAGAGACACAAAGAGACACGAGAAACACTGAACGTGACACTAAAGAGACTCAAGCAGACTGAGACCAGACGGACGTGTCTCGCTGTCTCCTGATCTGTCTGCTCGTTGAGGATTTGTTGATTCGATCGACGTCAGTCAGTTTAGACGAGACGTTTCTTGCAATCTGGTTAAGTGTGACGGTGAGAGATAAAGTCTGGGAGCAAACCGCCGGCTTCACCTCGTGCAGGGTTGAACCGAAGCGTCAGTTTGTTTGACTCACTCCATTTTCTCCCCTCGCTCGCTCTCTCTCTCTCTCTCTTTTTCCCTCTCTGTCTCTCTCTCCAAACTTTGTGGCCTACTTTTTCGGGCGCTTTGAAAAATTGTCTTTGGCGAGGGTTGGATGAAAGTTGTCGGGGGAGGCGGGGGGGAGGCGGGGGAGTGCTGGGCAGAGGAAGCGAGTGAAGGCTTGCCCCTTTATCTTCCTGCCCAGGCCTCCATCATGTCTGACTCTCCCTCCCTGTTTTCTATCTTTTCCTCTCTCATGTTGTGAGATTACTCATCGGCACAAATTCTCACATCTAGAGTAGAAAAAAACAGAAAACAGCTCAGTTGAATGTGACGGACGGCTCTGAAGATGTGATGAAACAGTCCCAGCACTAACTGTCTCTTTGATGCCGTTTCAGATCATGTGGAGGATTTTCACACACAGAAAACTGAAATTTGAAAATAGTTACGGAGGTTTTTTAAGAGTGTGGCTGAGAAGCAGAAGTACTCACGCTGCAGTAATCTGTTACCCTGCCTGTGTCGATACATCTGATGTTTGTGGATTAATACTCCTGCTGCATTAATGTGTCATCTCACAGCTGTAGATGTTTCAGGTTGAGCTCACGTTCACTCCTCCACATCCTGTTGGCAGCTTTAATCATCGTATGTTTGCAGCGTCGCGTCCTGTCAGAACCTCAGATCTGCTCTCAGCCTCGTGACGATGCGTTTCCAGCTGATCCGAGAGGCTTTTTTAAAGAGCTCATTCAGCTTTAACGCACAAAATGTAACTTGTTGACGCTGCTCAGAGCTGGTTAGAGGTTCTGGTGCAGATCCAGACCTTCTGGAGGAGTAAACACCCAGAGTCACATCAGATTCTGCTCTGAGCCGGAGATGTTTGCCGACGGGAGGAGAGCTCAGAGACGACTGTTTAACCTTTTTCCTGATTTATCTTGAGGAGAGATTGAGAAGAAGCTCAATCATGCACAAGTAACACAAACACAAATGTTCACAGATGAGGTGATGAAGTTTTATTCACCTTAAATTTAATCTCGTTCGCTGACTTCCTTATTCCCAGAAGCAGCGGCGGCAACCAAACGAAACACGCCGTCAGCTGACAGAGAGGCTGCTGTGTGTGCTGATGACATGTTGTTATTCACACACAGGCTGTGAGATGCTTTCAGATCATCTCCCTGATTAATTACTGGTGTTTATTTTTAAAATGAAAAGGCTGCCCACCATTTATCTCGATCTCCACTCATGTTTCATGCTGTATTTCGGTGGACTGAAGACTCCTCAGGGGTTTGAGACTGAAAACAGTGCCCCCCTTTATTTCATTCATTCAGTCATAATCCAGAAACTGATTCTGAATTGAACCGAACACCCGATATATTATCATTTTCTAAAGTTCAGGAACTCGACCACGCCCCTCCATCTTGCTGATTTGCCACCTGGGCCTCATTAACTCAACCACCTAAGTCTCCCTGATTCAATCACCTGTGCAAACCTGTACAGGCGAGTCTACCCATCGTCTCCCCCCCAGACCTTCTCCTTCTCCTCTATCCTCTCTCACAGGATCACCTGGCAGTCCAGCCCTCGACGTCACCAAACAGCACTAAACTATGGCGTGGTCTCGTTAGTGAACGAGACGTTGGGACGTCGTCCTGCCACGTGTCCGCCGACAGAATCAGGTATTTTTAAGCCGAGACGTGATCTTTCCTCTCAGCAGAATGTAACCACAGCGCTGACACTTCAACATAAAGACATTTAAAGCTGCAGCTCGTCAGTGATTTGCAGAAACAAACATAACCAACATTTATTCTGGAGATCAGGTCGTTTAAACAAGTTAATATTAAACTGCATGTTCTGTGCCAGAGCGGCACGTCTCACCAGCTGCTGACTCGCATTTACATTACACTGAACATGATGTGGTGTGTGTGTGTGTGTGTGTGTGTGTGTGTGTGTGTGTGTGTGTGTGTGTGAGGTCACAGAGGTCAGTCTGAGCCCATCAGGCTGCTGCCTCAGCAGGATGCAGGCAGACGTGTAAATCTTTGGCCTCATTAGCTTCACGTTGTCAGGTGACGATGGAGACGCTCCCTCTTCCTGTTTCACAACGACACAGCAACATGAAAAAACATGCTGACACGCAGCCCCGGATCAATCACCAATTAATCAATCTGTCAATAAGTCAGACAGCAAACCAGGCGAGCCGCTACGACCCGCTGACCGGCTGACGAGCGGATCGGCCGACTCTGACAGAAACTCGACTGATGGAGGGAGGCGATGCAAACAGGTCGACATGAGACGTCAGGAGGACGTGACGGAGACGAGCGTGTGGATGTGTCAGCTGCTCTCAGATCATTGAACAGAAGTGTTTGGGGTCATGGGAGCTGTGACGTGACTCAGACGAGGCGTTTGAAAGATTTCTTCACGTTGTGTTTTGTCTCGTTCTCGACTCAGTTAGAGCGACAGGCGACCGAATGAAACGCACCGTTACCCTGAGTGCAGAACAGACTGTGTGTTCAACGGTTATTGGAAACAACTTGTCAGAGGTCGAGTCGTATCAGATCTTCTCTTACATGTTATATCTTTAAAACAAACTGCGACACACTAAATGTTGTTGGCATCACGTCTGCCTTTTCCTTCACCAGTCACCAGTGAGATATTTGAGAGAGCTGGGTCCAGATCTTCCCTCACATGTTGCTGATGTTGCTGCTGACGGCGTGTCACTTCATTAATGTGCCTCGTCATGCTGCAGCTCACTCTGCTGCCTCTTCCTGTTTTGGTCGTTGTTGCTCGGCTGAGCAGACGACCGTTTTTACTACAGGAAGCGAGGCAGGAGTTGGTCTGTGTCGGGTGAAACCGCAGTGTGACAGAGAGCTGAGTTCACCGCGGCCGAGGAGGAAGCGGCCGTTGGGTTTGTTTTTATCGCCTCGTGTCCTCTGACGGCCCTGAGAGCTGAACTCACGTCTGCAGGAGAACAAACACAAGATATTCTTCACTGAGTGAAATGTACAGAGATACACGGGGTGCAGACAGAGCACAGCAGGGACCCTCAGATATCAGTTAATAACCACAGTTTGTCGTAATCATTCACTTCTTCATCCTTCAGATAGTTCAGGCTTCACTGCACTCAGAACCAGAGCTGTCAGAGCTTTAAACATGAACACACACAACAAAGGATTATTTGGAAGCTGTTTGCAGTTTAGAAGTGAACATGTGCCTCATAATCAATACAGACTGATAGCAGGAGTGATTGGTGAGCTATTGTGGTTGCTAACATGTTAGCCAGCTGGACGCTAGGCACCCAATTTAGCTCGCCAAGCTAGTTTGCAGCCAATTAGTGCCAACTCTTCTGAAGTGTTCACGCACCATCGAGAGCCACGTGGTCTTCACTGTTGGCTGAGTCTTTACGTACGTTCTGCTCAACCTGGTCCGAGGCTCTAGTACTCGGCTGCGCTCGTCACCCCAGTCCGACA
This sequence comes from Pagrus major, assembly GCF_040436345.1. Lineage (NCBI taxonomy): Eukaryota > Metazoa > Chordata > Actinopteri > Spariformes > Sparidae > Pagrus > Pagrus major. The sequence goes on along the minus strand of NC_133215.1, from coordinate 2,443,844 downwards.
GTACACCAGCCATCCGACCCGTATGTGGCCCGATGGTCCACTGCTCGCTCGGTAGATGGTGACATGCAGATAACCTGATGGCTTTTTTAACTCACCACAACAAGAAAAATCCACCGACTGTGGTGAAATGTGTTGATTTTGGTTTGACTGCTGTGACCTGGACCCAAACATGCAGCGACAAGAACCGGAGCACGATCGCGGTACTTGGATCCAGTAATGTTCATGTGTGAAAAGTTAAAACATCAGAGTGTTTTCAGTTTTGAGCTCTGTGGTCCGTTGGACCTGCTTCTGGATGGACTCAGCTTCAGCAGTGTCTTTGCTGAGGTGGCTGAGGTCTGAGAACTGATGGATGACAATGTAAATATGGACACAGGTCAAAGGTCACCAGCAGCAGCGAGGGGTCAAGTCTCTCTGGCTCATGTTACAGTGTCTTCTTAAATCCTATCGCTCTCAGATTCTGGTGACATTGAGGATGTTTCCTATCTTTGAAGCTTCAGATAGACGCTGAGGCATCGACTGTCCGACCTGTCACATATTCTGCCTGAGGGAGAATAAAAAGTCATTTGAGAAACACAAAGATCTGATTTTATCTCAGTCCAGCGTTTCTATTGTCTTTAAAGATGCTTCACATCTTCAGCCTCTTTGTTTCTGCGCTGACGTTCACATGAGGAAGTGAGAGTCGTAGTAAAGAAGCGAGAGTGTTTCTGAGGTGAGTCGATGACTTCAGTTCAGGTTTGACGGTTGCAGGGTTTTCCCGCCGTTGCCCGGCACTGTGCGCTGTGTTGTGTTGTTGCTGCGAACACGGAAGGAAAACGTCTGCGTCGTCTGCAGATCTCAGTGTGGTCGAGGTGTGTTACACACTCCTGTACAGTGAAACCACAGAGCGCACAGTGGACTCACACAGCAACATGCAGCCGCTCAGCTTCAACCTCCTCCACAACATGAACAACGTCAGCTGATGATTTCTCCTGTTTAAGGAGTAATGGAGATAAAAACGTACATTTTGTCCTGAGGGTGGCGCCGGATGAAAGACCAGGGGGTCATTACAATCTGAGGGGTTCAACCTCTGGAGAGCACAGAGACACGTTCTGGGTTGGTAAAATCCAGGCCGGGTCTGAACAACAACTCCTGTAACTGAAACACTGTAGAGCTGCTCCTGTATATCAGCAGCTCACAGAACTGAACCAGAACCAGAACTGCAGTTGTCACTATGAGCAGATTTATTGTGATGTTCATCTTGTTTACGAGCTTCTCTGAGCCCAGTCGGCTCCATGTTGGTGCTGATGAGACGATGTAGTTCACTGAGGCTTTAACACGAAACTACATGAGGTTTTACTTTAATTACATCAAACTGACACTTTACTGACCTGAAACATCTTTAAACTGACAAACATCATGTGTGTGATTCATGACACAGTTCAAACAGGATCAACACATTCTGTGTCTCTTCATTCACTACCGGACAAAGGTTTTCTGAAATAAGGTCCAAAAAATATCTTTGAATCTAAACGTTCAACTTGTGATTGGCAGTACTTTCCCCTTTAAACACACCGACTCCTTCGACACCGTTCCCTGCAAATCCTGGACAAAACCTGTCGACACGACGACGCTAACGTCACATTAAAGGAGACTCTGCCAACACCGACGTGTCCTTTGATGGCTTTTTCCAGGATGCCTCACTTATTCTGGAACTAACGATATGTGAAGTGCAGTAAGACTGTAAATAAACCGAGCAAGAGAAGTCAGAGAGCCCTGCTGCGTCGCTGCGTCGCTGCATGGCTGCGTGGCTGCGTGACTGCGTGACTGCTGGCTGTGTGGCTGCTGGCTGCGTTGCTGGTGACTGCGTGGCTGCGTGACTGCGTGGCTGCGTGGCTGCGTGGCTGCGTGGCTGCGTGACTGCTGGCTGCGTGACTGCGTGACTGCGTGGCTGCGTGACTGCGTTGCTGGTGGCTGCGTGGCTGCGTGACTGCGTGGCTGCTGGCTCGTGACTGCGTGGCTGCGTGACTGCATGGCTGCGTGGCTGCGTGACTGCTGGCTGCGTGGCTGCGTGACTGCTGGCTGCGTGGCTGCGTGGCTGCTGGCTGCGTGACTGCGTGACTGCGTGGCTGCGTGACTGCGTGACTGTGTGGCTGCGTGACTGCTGGCTGCGTGACTGCGTGGCTGCGTGGCTGCGTGACTGCGTGGCTGCGTGCTGAAAGTAAAGTAGGTCAGTACGTGAAGACGAAACAGGAAACAGCTCCTGCACACGCAGCTTCAGTTGTGTTCACGTGATGCTCGCAGTCGTCTCCCCGCTGCTCGTCTCCTCTGACCTTCAGTCAGATGGTGATGATGATGTTTGTGGTCAGATCGGCTCCACAGTTGAGAGGAGGAACAACCTGATCTCCCTCCTGCGGCTTTCAGAGCCTCGCTGTCGGCCAGAGAGGGCCGATGGAGTGTGGGGTTGTGGGTAATCTTATAGCCGACCAGAGAGTAAGAACACCGCCACAGCATTTCTACTGTACGATGGAGGGCCCTCTGCAGAGAAGTGCACTGTGGGAAGGTGTTGGACTTTCTCATAAGAAGAATTTTTAAGAATCCTGATCAGGATTTTACTCTAAAAAAAGTCCTCCGTCTGATCCTTGTTAACATCTGAACCGTGTTAACCTCCGTCTGCAGTCCGTTCCACGTCGTGATGACAGCAGCACACCGGGGCTGATACCTGCTCCCTGATAGCTTCATTTACTCTGCTTTTCTTTTTTAACCCCACTAATCCCTGTTAGGACGTGACTCTGCTTCCTCATGAGCCCTGGTCGGACTGGATTAGTGTTCCAGCGAGGAGGCGGGGAACTGTAATTGTCACCGGAGCATGTCTGTAATTTCAGAGTTGTGTAAATCTGCCATGTTAATAGTTTTTACAGACTGTGCAGGCTGTAAAACATCCAGGCTGCTTTACCTTCTGTGAAATGCTCGGTGAAGAAAAAAAGAAGTCAAAGTAGTTCAGCAGTGAGCTGCTGCTGAGCATCAGCAGAGCACCGATGCATCCGGGAAATAGTGTCTGCAACAAAGGAGCTCACAGAGCGTGAAACTGAAACGAAACGAGGTGACAAACGATGCACATCAGTGAAACAGGACTCAGTTAGAAGTCGTGCTGGTGAGCAAAGAAGAAACAGAACCAACGCTGGAGAAACCAAACCCGGCGTCACTCTGCAGCTGCTGCGTCTACATCAGAATTATTGATTCAGACTTTTTAAAAACAAGTTCAACGTCTTCTGGATGTAATCTGACGAGGTTTATGATCAGCTGATTTTTTACAGGAAAAAACCTGCACATAGACGCTAATTTCAGTGTAAAAGACAGCGAGATGATAAACCTCACATCCTGTAGGACCGATGTGCTGGATTATGAGCTGTGGCCGAGGAAAGACCCACAAATACATACTAAAAGGGGAAACACAACAGACATTTCGGTCAAAGCTGACCCCCCCCTGAAACTTCAGACATCTTCTCAGCTTCAGTTACAGACTTTAAACAACTTCATGCATCAAAAGCTACGATGAGGATTTGAACCTGAGCTTCAACCTCAGTTCATTTTGAATCACAGACGTCTAAAACTACACTGTAAAAACACTGGACGTCTTTTCAACGTTGTCAAAGACGTTGAACTGACGTCTCCTGGATGTGTTGGTGTGACTCCACAGGACGACTCTGCTCGACAGGAAGTGATTTAATGAAGCTGTTAACTGATAATTTATGATCACATGACTCGGTGATCATTGTCACAGCCGGCACACGAACACGCTCGTGACCCTGAAAACGACCCACTTAGCGCCGTCCTCCCTCCACACGTTCAGCTGCTGCTCACCCCAGACACCCATAAAGGTTCACACTGCACTTCACACAGCAGCCTGAGAGAGTCAGAGATGATGGAGAGCTGAAGGTGATATTACAAGTTAACATGAGTAATACGACATCTGACCCGATCACGTGACACCAGCGTCCCTCCTGCAGCCTCAGCAGCTCAGGCGAACAGCTGTTGTTTCCTTCTGCAGAGAAGACGAGAAGAGAAAGAGGACGAGAGGCGACGATGTTCAGACACGCTGAGCTCGAGCTTCATCAGTCGTGAACCCAAACGGACCGGGTCGGCTTCGGTTCTTGTTTCCTGCTTTAGCGCCTGCAGAAGGTGACGCTCAGACGGGGGATGTAAATGATTAATCGCCGTTATCAAATACATCAAAATAAATGTATTTAATTAAAATACAATCACGATGAAATTCATGACTGAATAATACTTTGTTTATATGTGGCGGACCCTGCCACCTTTCTAGCTTCAAACAGTGTTCTGGGACCTTGTTTTCCTCAGAGAGCAGCTGGTTTACTCACTGATGGAATAACGTTTGTATTATTACCTCATTATCAATGTAATTATTACAGTTCTGAGTTTGAATCTCTGCACGCTGATCGTTGGACCAGTGTTGGACCTCGGCCCGATCTTTAAACGAGGAGCTGAGGACCTCGGCTGTGGTGTCGTCTCTCCTGGCTTCCTGCTTCTGTTTGGATATTTTAATACAGTAAGAAAATGAGTCACAGCAGAAAGCCGATTGGTCGTCCCAGCGCGTGATGATGTCATCACCCTGAGGGCCCGGTGCTGTTGGATTTCACATGTTTCAGCCCGTCTCATTCAGATTGAGGAGTGAATTGGAAACACCTGATGAAACTCTGATGCAAACCCGGCTGAACATTCTGCGCCGGGCGGCTGGAGGCTGTTCTGGCAGAACTACACAGCCTCCACGTCTCATCTGACACGTTTCACCAAAATAAAGCCCGTTTGATGCCGACATGCTTCGCAGGACAAATCCAGCGTGACTCTGTGTTTCTCTCATTTCATATATTCTCCGTCCCTTTAATGTTCCTTCTGACTAAAGATCGTCTTAATCGGTTTAGTCAAACCTCTGGGGCTCGTTCAGGCGCACTCGGCTCATCGGCCTGTAAATCCATCATGTGAGATCAGCCGCTCGTAGCTCAGTTGCATCACAACATTAACGTCAGGATGTAAATATTTTTTAAAAGGATTTTGTTTAAAAAAAACTCAGAATATGTGATGAAAGTTAAACCAGGACTAGAAATAATCTGAACTCAGCGTAGGAGGAGGTCGCAGTCAAGTTTCCGTTAATAAAACTGTGATTTTATGAGTTAAAGTTAAAGTTTCGTAGAGTTTCTCAGGTTTTACTGAACGTTTTCTATATTGAAAACTCAACAATCTTAAGAATATTTATATTTTGCATGTCATCTCCAACTGTCCACTGTTTATGAGATGTGGACGTGCAGGAGAGGACGAACTCAGGTGACCCTGGTTGTTGTGGTGACATAAAAACATTGTTAATTTTGTGACCGGGTCTGCTCAGGTTTAACCAACTAAACCACTACGTTAAAGGCGGAGTTATGGCACCTGGGCTCTACTGAGAGCTGACGCTGTGTCCTCACCTCCTACGCTGTAGTGAGCGTTTGTACTTGTGCGCTGGTGTGTCTGCGTTGCTGGTGTTTGTGAGCAGCAGTGCTTTAAACACACCGACTGCTTCGGCCTTGGAGCAGCCGGCTGGTCAGGAGGGACTGCGACAGCTGAAGAGGGCGGTGAGTTTACCGGGGAAACTACAGGACACAATCCCCAGTATTAGCTGCTAAACACCGGAGGAGACGCTGGAAATGCGATTCTACCAAGTGGATCAATCAGAGGTCACGTGGTCCTTGTCGCTGCGACGTGCAGTTACATTTCTGATGCATCTAGTGTGTAAAACATTTCTATTGTACTTCATCGGTTCATTTGAGAATACTTTAAATGTATTTCACTCTGCTACTTCTTGTGCTGTTTGCACACTGTTTCCTTTTGCTGCTGAAATATGAATTTAATTTCTTCCACATGATCAATAAAGTTACATCTCATCTTATCTAATCTTATTTCATGGAGGATTCAGTGCAGAACCATTACTCAGGCTTTAGGAAGAGATCGTGTTTGGGTTCGAGTACGTTCAGCGTATTACAGGGAACTTTAACTGGTTGTGAGACAGTCTGAGTTTACACTCTTTTATATTTTTGCCATGTGTTGTCCTGAGTCGCAGCGTGTTTGGAGATGAGTTGTAAATCCATCGGAAACAGAGCGTCGGCTGTGTGTTCGGTGATGAAGGAGTGAAGTCATCCAGTGGAGGAGAGCAGGTTCACAGCTGCTTCACCGCAGGAAGCTACGAACAAGAAGACGTGACTTTCCTCCGCTCTGTTTGCTTTTTCTCCAGCCGAGCAACAACATCTACTCACCCAGAAAGAGACGGCAGGGGAGAGAGGGGGAGACGAACGCTTTCTCTTCTTCTACAGCTGCAGTTTCAATCAGTTCCTCTTCATCTCCTCCATCCTCACGCCTTCAGTCCTCATGTGCTTCCTCGTCTTCATCGCTCCTTCGTTTATTCCTTCCCTCGCTCACGTCTCCTCACCACGTTTACCTCCCTTTGTCCTGCGTCCTTTCCTCCCACTCTCCGTCCTTCCTTCCTACTCATGTTTGGAAAGTGGGGACATTTTGGCCGGTTCTTCAAAGGCCTGTGTGTGTGTGTGTGTGTGTGTGTGTGTGTGTGTGTGTGTGTGTGTGTGTGTGTGTGTGTGTGTGTGTGTGTGTGTTTGTTCAGATGCAGGGTGACGGCGGACATGAAAGACCGGCTGGACGCCTCAATGAACCCACGACACCGACCTGCGAGTATCACCTTCTGACATCCAGCAGCGTGTGTGTGTGTGTGTGTGTGTGTGTGTGTGTGTGTGTGTGTGACAGCAGGTGGTATGTGGGTCACATTCCCAAAGCAAAAAAAAAAAAAAAAGTGTCTTCACATTTTAGCGTGAAGTCGGTGGTTTGTTATTTTCAAAAAATCCTGTCGTGGTGCGTTCAGGGCCACGCTGCAGGACGCATCAGTCTGGGGTTCAAACGTGAGGCGTTCACAAAAAAAGTAAAGTTCAGAAAAAGTACAAATGAGATGAAGTACTAAAGGATAATAACTTTATTTATATAGCACCTTAGCATATAGCAAAAGCTACAAAATGACACATAAAATGAAAAAATATGATAATAAGTACAATCAGTTCAGAAAATGTCGAACAATAAAAGTGAGTTTTAAGAAGAGATTTGAGGAGGATACTGAGGAACCCAGTTTGGCAGCACAGACAGTGAAAGCCGAGTCAAGGATCGGTTTAATATCGTACTTTTTACTCCAGCTGCAAAATGCAACACAGAGTAATGAGAGTTGTGTCAGTACTGAAGGGTCTGATTACTTCTCCTCCACAAACTGATGTAATAATAAAATGAAAAGCCAAAAAGTAAATGAAGAAAGTCGTCGCCACCTGGTGAACACAGAGAAATGACTTCTGAAAGGCGGACAGCTCAGCAGCTGCAGTCAGAGTCATTATTGTTCTCGCTGATTGATCTGCAGCTCCGTCAGACGTGTGGCAGTAAAACAGAGATACTGCACACGGAGGACGATGAAGCAGATTGTTAATGAACGAGCGGTCAGCGAAGGTGAACATCTGCTCGCAGCTGAGGTCACAGCCGACGAGATGGAGGGACGCTCAGTCTGGTAGACGAGACAACAGTCCTCACAGCCTGTCCTCCAGGAGAAGTTCAGGTACTCGTGTAAAAACAGACTCTGGTAAAAGTAGAAGTACTGACTCAGCTTCTTTACTCCAGTAAAAGTAATCGAGTACAGGCTCTGACATGTACTCAGAGTATCAGAGTAAAAAGTCTCCCTCTGAAGGACATCTGTGGTCAAAGCTACTGAAGCTCACGTCATATTAATATAATTCAAAGACTATTAAAGTTAAAGGTAGAGTCAGTAGGATTTGTCCCAGCTGTTCCTGAACGCACCACAAAGATAGTTGATAGTTGAGTCTCATTCCCAGGACGTCAAACAGCCACATGTTGGGTTGGTAAAGCGTCCGAGCAGCAACAAAGAGAGAAAATAAGAAACTCTCTGCAGATACGAGACACTAACACGCCTTTTCTCCCCATTCAGCCTCCCTCTCTGTCTGTTCACGTCTTTTACGTCTTTGTCTCGTCTCGCTGCGTCTGCCGCGAGACTTTACAGATCTGGAGCCAGAATTGATTCATTGGGTTGATTGTTTAATTTAATTGTATTTATTTTCACATCTTGAATATGTGAAGTGACTCAGGTGACGCAGGCGTCCGGCCGGGTTCAAAGTGTGTTAGAGTTCATTAACAGAAGCTCCGTCTGGCTCTTAAATGATGTGTTTGGACATCGTGGAGGTGTTGATCAGTCGGTAGTGGTGAAAGCTGATCTCTGGCTGCTGGAGCAGAGAGCGGTGTGACTGGTGGAGGAGGTGAGGATGGAGGGTTTAGTGGCGTCCTCTGGCCGTCCTGCTGTTCATCAAAATGAAACGAGCTCATAAATCCGGACGACAGGAAGTAGGCTCCGCAGCGTTTCGAGGCACAAACAGCTCGAGTTTAAACGGCGGAGGATTTAAGCGAGGAGCGTGATGGGTCGGTGCTGTGGGAGCTCTCAGCCGCTGGCAGGTTTACGAGGCCGGCTGCTGCAGCCTTCTGTTGGAGGCCTGGAGAGCCGAGCGTCGCCGGCGTGATTGATGCTGCAGGAGTTTCAACTGGAAGAGCTGCGGTTCACCTTGACTTCAGGAGGGAGTCACTTCCTGTGTCACTTCCTGTGTCACAGTGTAAGTGGACCCCACTGCAACAGCAGAGACACAAATATCATCATATTTAAAGCTGCTACAAGTAACTTTCATCTGTTGCTGATTCTGGCGGCCCCTGTGGACAGAAGCGGTAATGTTTCCACCGCCTCCTGTCTGAAGAGTTCGGTCCATCAGTGCCTGTGTTTGTTCTGGTCGAGCTTTATCACACTGTGTTGGTCGTCAGCAGAACCACACTCGGATGGAGGATGGGTCCAGACGGAGGAGCAGACCCAGGAGCATGTTCTCACTTTCTTTATCATTGTGCGATTCTTAATTTCTCAGGGATAAAAAAAACACATCTGGTGTAGTTCAGTTGCTGGTACTGATGGCCCATTTCCAAACCGGTCCCTGCAGAGTCTCAGCTTGCGGCTGCTGAGCGTCTCTTAATTATAAATTCACCGACACGCTTCCCCACCTCTGACAGACAGGAACAAAGACATGAAGCGGACGTGTTTCTTCACATTTCTATTTCTTATTCTCTCCATATGTGGTTTATTTTATTATTCTATTTAACTGTATTCATCTTAATGTCTAAACAGAACAGACTCTCTTCTTACTCGATGCAGTTACATGTCAGTTCCTGGATGAAGCAGCTGTAACGTGACCCAGTTTGGGTCAAAAAAAGAAACTGATGTCTGATTTTGATTTCACTGTAAAAACTCCCTCCTCCCCTTCACCTTTTTAATCTGATTAGGTCCAGTCACTGAAAATACGGTGAATCAAACTGAAGCAACATTTTCTTAACTTCTCAACTTTAATTTCATCACGTGCACACAAAAATAAACACTACACAATTTATTAATCATACTTAGAAACTAACAGGTGAACTCGACGTGGCGGTCCGTCCACATGAACGTGCAGAAGCTCCAGGCCCGGTCCGGCTCCAGCTGCTGTCTGCGGGCTAACGCTAACAGAGCCTTACTTGTGTTTAATTAATTACAATTAGTGCAACTAAAAGGTTCCTCGTGGAGTCCTTGTCGTGTAGCAGCACCGATGTTTTTACTCCTCGCTCCCTGTTTCTTTTGTCTCACAACAATGTACCAAACACAATGTTTTAAACTGAAATGATCTTTATTATATCTAAAAATGACCTAATGTTTCATGAGGAAATGCCTTCAGCACAGTTGTGAGGCTTCACTCAGTGGTTCCCTCTGTTTCAGGACTCAGGAAAAAAAGCAAAGGCTCATGGGAGATCTCCAGCCGGACGGAGCCAAGTGAACGTTTGGACGAGATCCACGCCGCTCGCCACAGAGACGTTTTCTCTCTGCGGGGGGTTCAGTAACACGACGCAGCTGCCATCTTGTTTTTATTTTGTGGAGAGACACTGAAGAGCGTCCAGCTCACAGGCCGGGTCAGAGGTCAGAGGTCAGAGGTCATCGTCCAGATAACAGCGCTTTCCTTTCTTCTTTTTCAGAAACACAAACACGAGACAGATGGAGATTAATTTTTCATCTCTCGGGATATTTGCGCTCCGTCAGCGAGACTATAAATACGGCTGTTATTATTCTGTTATTACTGGACTGTAACTCACTGCTCAGCAGTTAATGAGAGAAGTGTGGGAACTGGACTCAGAACCAGCGTTCAGACGGATATTAGAAGAATCAGGTTCAGTGTGTTTGTCCAACGCTGAGTCTTCATCACTTTAATTTAACTTTAATCTGAAAGAAAAACCTGACTGAGAGTTTTACTTTGTTTTTGAGCCGGTAATCATTCTCAGGTTGACTTTATTATCAACGTATTAACAATTTATTCACAGTGAATGGGTCATTTCATGTCAGCGCGTCCAGAGAAAACTTGGATTGCACAGCTCAAGAGCAACTGGTGCATAGGAGAGAAGACAAAGGGCCGACAAAGTCAGGACAAAGACATTGTGTTGGCTATCTGAGAAAACCTGATGAACGTCTAAGAACTGAAACGTTGTTGTCGAAATCTATTTGTTCAGCTGTTTTACTGTGAAGCTCCAGAAATGTTTTGTGGACTACGAGACTTCACCTGACTCTCCATCAGCATGGAGGGAGGAGATGATGACTGAGTTTACATTTTTTGGGTGAACTGCTCCTTTAAGAAGCACTGAGGTGATGGTTCTGATCAACAAGTCTCCGTGAGGTAAAGTCCTGGAGTCATGAACAACATCAGACAGATGATACAGGGACAATATTAACAGATGTTTTCCACGTGGTTTTCTATCGTTTGACGTTTGGCCGGAGCTCAAGTCATCTCGTTGTCTTCTTCTTCTTCTTCTGCAGTGGTTTTAATGTCACCGACTGGAGAATTACCTCCATCAACCAGTGAACTCATATTCACACACCATGTCATGAAGCCGGTCAGGGTTTCCTTCGTCGGTGGCTGAGCTCTGTTGAAGTGATCGGAGGTACGGAGGTGAAGTCGCCCCGGAGCGACCTCACTTCAGATCCTCTCCTGACGGCGGACATGTTGCTCCTGCTGATGAGCCGATGTGATGATGGAGGAGGCGCTCCGTCGCTCCTGCCGTCTCTAATGAACACGAACGGCCGCTCGCCGCCTGTCAGCCGCCGCCGGGTCGATGCAGAATCAGCCGGCCGGTCGAGAGCAGCGGCGTTGTCATGGGGACGACATTGATCTGGGCGCGAGGTGGTCGCTCTTTTTTCTTTCTGTTTAAAGGTTCTTGTTTGTTCAGCGGCTGGAAACACGCAGAGACGTCAATACTGACTCCAGGTCTGTTTGTAGCCGTACAGATGAATCATTTAGAAACATCACTGAGCCGCTCGCAGGATGAACGACTCATTTCTTTCATGTGTTCACAGCCAGTGATCGTTAAAGAGTCAGAGGTAACGACACAAACACACTGTTTATTTTCCAGACTGCTTATTTCAGCTCTGATGTGATGATAATATCATTTTATGAATGAAGTCGCTGCTCAGAATAACATCTGGCTGCTGTTCGGTCACTACAGCAGGTGAGCTGTGATTATTAAAGGGTCATTTCACACATTAAAGTGTGTTTACAGGTCTCTCCCCCTGTTGCTTCAGCTCCCGTTGGTGCTGTAGGTCAAAGGTCGCGGTCTCTCCTGACCTCTGAACGACCTCGTCAGTCCTCAGCCTGCGAGACGCCGCTGAGCCTCTCAGACAGCCCCCCCCTCCCCCCGCCACCCCTCCCTCTCCTACTCAGGCGCCGCATCCGTCTCGCGATTGGGTGTGATCCTGGCTGGTAACCATGGCGACGGTTACCGGGGCCAGCCAGCAGCAGAGGACTGATGAAGGACAGTGGATGGAGAGAGAGAGGGAGGGGTCATAATAATGAGTGTGTGTGTGTGTGTGTGTGCGTGTGTGTGTGTGTGTGTTATGGGGGGGGGGTTCACAAGGTGAAGACAGCCAGCTGTGTCCTCGGAGGAGGGCCACAGGTGTGTGTGTGTGTGTGTGTGTGTGTGAGAGAGAGATCGTCCACAGGGACGAGTCGCTGCGATGATCCCTCTTTGTTTCTGCCTCTTTGTCTGCTGGTGCATCGACACCATCGTGAGACTGAAGATATATTTCACGTCTCATCAAGTCGCTCCAGTTCAGGATGTCATCTGAAGACGCTCTCGACCTCCATCAGCTGATACGACTCGAGACGCATTCGCTTTCTTCATCTGTCAGCACGAACTCGGCCGTGTTGTAGCCAACACAGAGTTCATCCCTCCAAACGCCTCCACTCACTTTTTCACTTCAGGTTTATAAAACCCATCGTACGCCTGTTTGTTTCAGACATCCTGAAACTGGACGCATGAGCCGTCTGAACGTCCACACAATTACTATAATGTCTTTAAACACACCTCCAGTCACCTGGTTTGCAAATAAAAGGCCAGAATTTAGTTTTTATTGAGGAGAAATATCAGGAGTCAAAGAAGAAGAAGTAGAAGAAGAAGAAGAAGAAGAGTCATTTTACAGAACGAGGCTTCAGTTCTGACGTCAGCAGCAAAAGCAGGTGAAACGGCAGAAAGTGTCAGAATCTGTGAACGCTGTGAGTTCAGACCCACGAACTTTAGAGGAGTTAAAATAAAAAGTTGTCTGAGTTGAAGCGAGAGGCCGAGAAGCTCCTCTCTGCTCCTGGAGGAGGAGACGGGATCCCCACGATCCCGCCGCTCGATGAGCTTCATCATCGTGGGTCAGAACATCAGAAATAATTTTTTGAGTGCATACGTGGTTTATTCATTTGACCTCAGGTGTTTATTCCTCCAGACGCTCGGGCTCTGTCCACGTCACCACACAGAAGGACGTATTATTCGTCTGATATTTGCATTTAAATTTCTCCTAAAGGCATCAACACCACCAACACGTCCGAGAGGTGAAGATCAGTGACTGGGATTAACTGAGCTGAAGCTGCTGAGCCCTTAATTATTATTATTATTATTAATTATTCACAGCTTGGAGCCTCACGTTGTCACGAGTGTGGAGATAACTCTAGAGACCAACACCGTGTTTCTGCACCAGGCTGTAAACGTGTTCATGACGCTTCAACATGAGTTCTTGTTGGGACTTGAACCACTTCTGGAGCCTTGAGTGGCCGTTAGAGGTCCTGCAGTTTTTTGGGTGGTTCAGCTTCACGTCTCACAGACTGTCACATCCCAGACAGCGTAGCTCCGACTACAGACGCTGCTGTGTGCTCTGGCTGTCAGTCAACGGACATCAAACGTCGGGAGTGCTGTCACACAGCCGGGTTAGATTCCTCGCAGTCTATCAGACGGCCTCTTAAGAAACACAAATGTCGTCTCAAAATGTAAACTCTGATAACAAACTGTCAGTATTTTAATAGACGTGCTGCGACACGCTTGAAGGGTCCGCGGAGATAAACGCCTCCCCGACTCTGCACCGCCATCTGACAAGCTGCCGCGCTCTGAACGTGTCTTCACAGTCAGAGACGGCAGCCTCAGCGAGAGCTAACCGCTGATCCACAGGAGGCGGCTGTCTCTGAAGTCCTCATGCTAATCTCTCCTCAAAACCTCTTCACGCTTTTCAGTCTGACGCTCGATGACGTTATCGGCGCAGACATGCAGTGATCCGTCCCGCATCTCGACGCTCGCGGCTCCTGACAGCATCCCGACGGGTTCACATTTAAACATGCGATGCTGTGTTGCCATGACAACCCGGGGGTCAAATCTGGCCCACGTCTCGCCGTCCTCGCTCCCCTCAGTCTTTCAAAAAAAATTAAATAAATAAATCTACAAGTATCAGAGTCTGCAGCCACGCTGAGGCCGTGCTTCAACAGAGGTATCTTGAGCTAAATAGTTTAGCATGTTAGCATTCATGTAGGACGACATCATCACACGTCAGTACGGCGTCCTCTTCACAACGAAGCCGAACAGATCAGAGACTCTCAGAGGAGTCAGACACAAACAGACACACTGACCGTCAGCACACACCTCCTGTTGCAGCTCCCATCAGTTTATTTTCTCTGTGACGAGTCTCTCTGGGCTTTCTGGGGTTTTTTTAATCAGCGCTCAGCATGAGGGTCCAATCACACACACACACACACACACACACAGACGTAAACAGACTGCTCGGACTGAACACTGTGTTCTCAGTGAGTGTAAGCGCTCTGTTTGCGTGGGAGTTGGCTTGTAGACGTCTATAAATGGCCGACTGTGGTTTCTGCTCCACTTCCAGTTTGGTGTTTTGGGTCCAACCAGAACACTTGGATTTAAAAGTGAAGTCAGTCATCTGGTTTTCATTCAGAGTCCTCGTCAGCCTGTGTGCAGACTGTACAGGTGACGCTCGGTTAACAACAACTCTTCTTTACACCCCGTCAGCTCATTGTACCAAAACTCTTGAACAAAAATGCAAGAATGTAATGTTTTGCTTGTCTTGTGTGCATTAGCGTGATATCCTCCTCCTCAAAGCTTTTATTTGAAGTCCGTCTGCAGCCGCTCCTTCTCACCGTGAAGTCAGAGTTTATCCAGCTGCAGCACCAACGTGAAGGAAGTTGTAGGAAGTCGAATGTCCAAATATGGTTCGTGCAGGGTTTCATAGGCAGCGCCAGAGAAGAGACGAGAACCTCTTCGTGTTCATAGCTGAGGGTTGTAAGGTACGAGGCTCTGTAGTCTGAAACAAGACGGCAAACTTTTATTCTGCTCACAACTGCAGCACCTCAGACGCTTTCACAATAAAAGCTGAAGGCATACTGCTTATGCAACATCGACATGTATGTAAAAAAATACACAATCGACAGTTTATCCTCATTATTTCTGCTATATTTGTATTTTATCAAAATTTTTTCCTTACCCAGCTTTGGATTGCATTAAAACCGGGTCCTATATTTATGTGTAAACAGCTGATGCTTGACAAGATGTTTGGGATCGATCCAGTAGATCTCCTCAGCTGCAACAGTATCCTCAAAGTTAAAGTTAAAGGATCCTTTTTGTCTCGTTCAAGAAGAAGTCTCGCTCTGAAAACTCACGAGAGGTGAGTTGATGCAGTTGTTGCCTCGTCTAGATTTTTTCAAACTCAGTTCAGCATTCAGTCTTGACTTTGGGAATAAACTCCAGACTCCTCTCTCCAAGCAGCAGTTGCCCCAAAGGATTACAGCCGTGTTGTTGCTTTGTGCTTGAGGCGATCCATGGGACGGATCCAAAAACTTTTGTTAGGAACGAATCAGAACGGGGTTAAATATCAGGACAAGGTTTAAAAATTCCACATTATTTGCGGTAAATCACACGTTTGATTTATTTTTGATCTACTCGTCTTCTGCAGCGGTTGAGTTCTCTCCGACACGATTGGCCGATATGTTTCCAGGTTCGGTTGTTATGAAGCAGACGATTGGCTTTTTGACCGGACGGAGCAGAATATGTGTCATCTCTGGCATTCTGGGCTTTTTCTTTTTCATCGTCTCGGCCTCAGTGACCCGACTCACAGTAAGTAAGAGTCGGTGTAATTTGTTGTTTTGGGAAAACAGACTAACTGCTGCGCTCTGTCCTCTGTCACGTCACAGATTAAACATTTACAGTGGAAAACAGAGACGGCCCAGCAGCTCCTGACTTATTCATCACACGTTTCCAGCAGACTGTTATGTCAGAGGAGACGCTGAGGGGTGACAGCGGCGAGCACAGGGCTGACGTGGGCTTCGTCATGAGATCAGGTGACCTCAGGTGTTCACTTCCTCCCTGGTGTCTCGTGTGTCCGGGCTGGATGACAGCGAGTGTGGGAAAAAGTGGGCTGTTCATTGAAGGGCGTGGTGCACACGTGTTCGGACCCATTGTGTCGCAGCGCGGGTCGATTTCACCTGGTGTCACATCGAGTTTCCCTCGAGGATGACGTGTAAACCGTGCGATCCGATCCTGATGCGTGTCAGCATGTAGTGCTGTACTGTATTGTCTGGGAGGCTGAGCTGCCTGTAATGGAGGAGGACACACCTTCCACAGGTAGTTCGAGTTTCCCAAAGCGATCAGCTTCCCATCTTAAAGGCAGCGAAACGTCCAGAAGACAGACCGTGACTAAACATCCACAAGTGTGTCTTGTTAGCAGGCCAGCTAACGCTACGTGCCAGGTTTGGTTACGGTTCCTGACAGTGATGTGAAGATGTCGACTGAAAGGTTTGGTTTGTCCTGACTGTCAGGGTTGAATTCAGGTTCACGTTCTCCTCTTTCATCACAACTCATGTGAATCTGTTTCATCAGGCTGATGTTTTGCCATGGACAGAAAGACAAGATGAAAAAGGAGTTTAAAGCTCTTTACTTGTTTAAGATAATCTTCTTATAAAGAGAAGAAAAGACGCAGCTGGAGCAGGAGAGGACTTTCATACACTCGTCCGCCTTCTTCAGGGAAATCGATGTTAGACAGAAGAAAAGGATCTGTTCTGTCCTGCTGAGCTTAAACTGATAATGAGACGATGTCGGAGTCTCAGTTTCTTATTTAAACCAACAAATGTTACATTTACCTCCTGGATGGTAAAATAACACCTTTCTGAATACGACTGATTCTGAGGAAGTAGAGTGAAATGTAAACACAAGAGTAGAAAAGCTAATGTTGATGACTGTAAAACATTTAATATATCATCTTCATACTGTGTTGTATTGATGTTTTACACGGCTGTGGCGTGTGTGATCATGTTAAAGCTACAGTTTATTGATTTCTGGGATTTTTCTTCGGCATCGATTGTTTATTTCTGCAGCCGTAAAGAACAGAACCAGTGGGTTTTTTACGTTTTTGCACACACACATACCTTAAAAGTCAATGTTTCATAATGAACATACAAATGTGTGTGTGTGCTGTCTATTGTAGTAAAATGGGGGAATTGAATCAGCCAAGAAAATTCAATCGGTGCATCTCTCTACCAAACTTCATTTACATCACCTTTTTTTACGAGGGCTCACCTGGGCCTCTGAGTTGGGTTTGCCCGGTACCACGACACACATCATGCACAGAAACTGAGCAACACGTATTTGATTTGTATCATGTGTGGTTGTACGAGGAACTTATCCCTCGTCAGTGTGTTACCTGCAGCAGATGACCGTCAGCTGTCCGTCTGTGTGGAGAAGCAGCGACCGGGAAGCAGAGCGTTGACCTGCTAAACGATACCGACAGCAAGACGTATGTTAGCCACCTAAAAATATAAATATATCTGTTTAAAGTGACTACGAGGAACTTTAAAGTGTTTATGAAACAGTCTCTGATTCCTCTGATGATTGTAAATGACCTGTAACAGCAAACGAGACCATCAGCGAACCGACTGATATTTTTTTATAGTTCACGATCACAGACATCACATATAAAATCACATATAATATAACATATAATAAAGATCTTTACGACAGCCGGTGCTGGTGTCGTACCGCTTTTGTCCACAGGGGCGCTAGAATCGACAAAAACCTAAAGTTCCTCATAGTCACTTTATGTTATTTAATTTATGTTTAGTTTATGTTGTATTTTGGACATTTTTGGTGCTTCACGTTGCTCCCTTTCCTTTGGGACTACATTTCCTTAACTGTACAACGTCCGTATTCCTACGCACAAGCTTACTGGAGATCAGCACCTCATACAACCTCACATCAAAAGACCACAACTATCACCTTTAAAAGTTTGGACCTGAAGCAGCAGAAAGGTCCGGGTTACTCTGGTTCACCTGCAGCCCTCCGTGTGGAGAATCTGTAGATGATTCTGAACAACCGGGTCAGTTTTTCTTAAACGATATGTTGCTGTTTGATTTGTGTGATTTTATGTCGTATCAGTCGTGGTGGAGGACAGCGGGTGAGACTACAGTTGTTATTTTGATGTTTTAGGTGAACTGACCCTTTAAACGCGTCAGGGGACGGTATTATAACTCCTCCAGATGAAGCATCAAAGTCACAAAGCGTTCATTGTTCATGTTTCCTGACACACACATGCTGCGTGTTGATGCCCGCCTCCACACACACACATCTGGGATCCATTTGTTTCGCGGCCCTGTTTGTTTACAGTCGTTGAAAAATGGCCGTCGGTCTTTTGATACGTCGCCGCGGTGTGTTGACCGGTAATGTACATACACATTAACTGCGGCCTCGCTGTTTGAATTATTTGATCGTGGCAGCGTTTATAAATCACAGACGTGTTCAGAACCACCCACGTCTGATGTTCATCTCACTGCAGCGACGACGGATTCACAACATGCGCAGTGTGTTCGTCAGCTGCACGTCCACATGTTCAGTGTTTCACACCACAGTCATGTCTGTAACTAAACCCCCAGACCAGCGTGTGTCTGCTGAGCAGTGTCGTTGATTGATTCAGCTCCACATCCTGACATTTTGGTCCAAAGTATGTGAATGTTACGCACAGTATTGTATAAATATTGTATGATTAGCGACTGGTTTTCACTTTTGAACCAGTTTTGAATTTCTTTTCACCGTCACTGTAGACTTTTTTTAAACGTCCTTTCATCAGGAGAAAATGCTCCCTTGGCTGCCGGACCAGAGACCAAAGTTAGAGACCGTGTTTCAACATTTGTAAGGGTGACACCACTGAATATTTTAAGGAGACCTCGGGACAGTGTACAGCCAGTTTTGTGGATATTTTGGCATCTCCAGACAGTTATTTCAAGCCGAGACAATGTCTTTTCCTAACGCTAACCAAGGTTCTTCTTATGTCTTTTACGTCTGTGTTTCATCTCGCTACGCCTGCCGTGATGTGCACTGATGGGTTGAAATCAGTCTTGTGTTGTTGGGAAATAAAAATACTCCATAATTCACCTCAAATGCATCAAACTAAAGTAACGAGCTGGTTTTGAAAATGTGAGGAGGAGAAAGTTCAGATATTTGTGTTCAGATGTAGAGAGGGAAAGACAAAAGAAGTAAACTACAGATACTTCAAAGTACAGTAACTAAGTATTTGTACTTCCCAGCTCTGCATTTATTCTGCAGATTGGGGTTATTTATCCTCTTTTCTTTTTCTGTGGTTTCCCTTAATTTTTCTCTCACTCCCGTTCAGTCCGTCTGATTCAACAGATGATTGAACTAAAAGCCAAACTCTGGCGTCCCTGCATTAGTAATCCTGTCTCAGTAAAACATTTTCATACTCGTCCTTATCGTCCAGTCAGATTTATTGTGGGAGCTGCAGTCCAGTCAGATTAGTTTGTGTGTGTGTGTGTGTGTGTGTGTGTGTGTGTGTGTGCGTGTGTGTGTGTGTGTGTGTGTGGTCAGCGAGGGAATAACATTCCTCAGTGTTACCACACTGATGATAAGTGCGGTTCAGACAGTCCACATGACCTCCAGCGAGCCGGCCTGCCAGCGGTCAGTAATGAGGAGGCCGGAGAGATCTCTGAATATTACACAGAGTCATTTCAGGACGAGGTTGTGGAAAATCCAGAGCGACACGGCCCAAAATCACAACCACTCAGAACAAATACCTCCCCCTCCACACACTGTCCTCCTCACCTGCAATCAGAGACGCTCAACAACAACCTGATGAAGGTCCGTGTGCCAAACTGATTGAAAGACGCGAGGCTAACAGCGTTAGCGTGCATGAGCTGGACTGTGTGTTGAGGGTGTAAAAAACTTCTCCTCAGATCAGGTTGTGAGGAGATGATGACTGAGCCTGACTTTATATCATCAGGAGGAGGTGATGGCTGAGCCTGACTTTATATCCTCAGGAGGAGATGATGACTGAGCCTGACTTTATATCATCAGGAGGAGATGATGACTGAGCCTGACTTTATATCATCAGGAGGAGATGATGACTGAGCCTGACTTTATATCATCAGGAGGAGATGATGGCTGAGCCTGACTTTATATCATCAGGAGGAGATGATGACTGAGCCTGACTTTATATCATCAGGAGGAGATGATGGCTGAGCCTGACTTTATATCATCAGGAGGAGATGATGACTCCATGAATCAGCTCAGAAATCCTCAAAGAAACACGCTCCTCACATGTGCAGAACTTGCCTTAGAAACATCATGTTTTTAAGTTTTCTTCAGTATCACAGTAACCCAGTGATAGTTGTCTGTACATCCACAGGCTCACTGCTAACAGGAAGTGCTAATTGATAATTCAGCAAAGTTTTAATGGAGTTTTATTATTTTTTATTATTGTTTTGGCTGGTTTTTCCATTTTAAAACTAGTCCCCAGCTACTTCAGTTGTTTAGCAGAATGCAAATTTTAAATGAGGGAGCAGGAAACATTTTAAGGATTTTAATGTGATAATTAACTGTTTTTCTAAATGTGTGGAGGAGATCTTTAACAACCAGCTCTCTGAATGAATCTGAACTTCTGTTTTTAGGCCTGAATCATACACACAACCTCAAATCTGTCCAGTCAAACTTTAGTCTTCTCTTCCCTTCAGATCATCATGTATTTCCTGTGTTTTGTATCCGTGTGCAGCAGGTAATCAGGCCGTAAACGTCGCTGGTGTCAGCGGACGTCATCGTGTTTGTGTGTCTCCTCCCTGCAGCTCCGTGGGGGTTTTTCTGTGTCTGAGGAGATTCTGCTCGGTAACCCGTCGCCATGGAAAAGACACCTGCGCTGTGATTGGTGGAGAGCTGCAGCTGGAGGTGTGCGGGGTATCTTCTGTCAGACAGATGAGGTGGTCAGCTGCGTTACATAACAGCTCTGTGTGTCGTTCAGGAGCTGAAATAGATGAACAGATGAACTTATGGAAGTTCAGCCTCCACACACTCGGCCAGCGCTGGACGTCATGAGCCCAGTGTTTACTGCAGAGGTGTTGGATCAGAACATCAGGTGTTCTGGTTAATTTGTCCATCCACTCCTTCATCTGTGAAACAAACCAACTCTGTTTTGAATTTAGTTGTTACAGATCCGAGTTATAAAAAGTAAAGATATGGTGTTAAATTATTACTTCAGTAAAAAGGAATGAGTTGTGTTTGAGTAAAGGCCTTAAAGTATCTGATATTAAATGTACTTAAGTATCGAAGGTACATTTTAATTACATTTACATGTATGTTTATACTGTATACTGATTTTCTGCCTGGTTGATTATCAGATTCATGTGCAGCAATCAATTTAAAAATGTGCTATTTTGGCTCTGGTGCAGCAGGTAATCTGTAAAGTAACTAGTTACTAAAGTTATCAAATAAATGTAGTGGAGTAAAAAGTAGAATATTTGCCTCCAAAGTGTCCTACAGTGGAAGTTTAAAGTAGCAGAAAATGGAAATACTCAAAGTACAAGATCCTCAAAATGACATGTGGCTTCTCTCTCTGATGGGAGTGAAGCTGCTGTCGTGACAAATGTTACGTCTTTAATATCTTTTCAGAATCAGAAATACTTTATTGATCCCAGTGGAGGGGAAAATGTGTTTGCAGCTTAAATAAGTTACTAATAAAGTTAAAACAAGAAAGGCGAAAGAGAAAAAACTAAAAGTTGAGTCAGTCTGTCTCTTAACTTGCCGTCGACTGAACGATGTTCGAGCTGCTTAAGCGGAGACGGATGGAGAAGAATAAACAAGCCAACGACTTTAACTTAAAATCACAGCATCGCGCTGGAGAGGCTAAAGAGAAAGAAAAGCCAGATGTTAGTGGGTGGGTGTTGTTTTGTTGTCCAGTGTGAAGAGGTCTCACTTCACCTCCTCCTCTTCCTCCTCTTCTGCAGTGTCCTCCAGGGTTGACCAGAGGAGCCTTTAATACGATCTCTTCCAGCGGAGAGCCATAATTTCATTCTGCCTCGCTCTGTTGGTGGGTAGATGAGAATAAACGGGGGCGCTGCACCTGGAGAATACTGAATGGATCAGAGTGCGTAGGTTAAAAATAGCTGAGGACGAGGAGGGAGGGAGGACGCATGACTCTGTCCTCCTCCAGCAGAGAGGCCTGCGGTTTACATCTAAGCCTCATGTTGCTCTGGGAGAGGAGACGAGCGGATGGTGGGTTTTTTTGCCTTGGAAGACACCGTCTTGAACCCGACGCTGGCTTCCTCGAGAAGACGCTGCGGCGCTGTGGATTGAAGTCAGATGTGCGGGTGCAGTTGGCAGCACGTCCGCCCTGATGAATAAGTGGTTTCAGTGTTTTATAACGAGCAGAGGATGTGGACTGAAGTGTTCTTCGAAAGCTGAGATCTGAACACACACACGAACACACAGAGCTGAACTTAAAGTGTAACGGCTGGTTCAAGCTACAGACAGAAAGATGACAACGGAGGCAGGAAGGCAGCAGTGGATTTGTGTTGTCACGTAGTGAGAGGAATCCCGAGAGCTCATCCATTAATTCTCTTACATTTTAACAGAGGTTTGATGCAGTTTGCTCTCTTAACCACCATTTTCATGTTCATCATTCAAACTGAGCTCAAGACAGGAGGTCAAGACAGGTTTTGAGGCACTGACCCGTGTGGCAGCGTCTCCGGTTCATGTCCTGACAGACTGTTTGAGTACAGCATGTTCATCGGTGAGCTTGAGACGAGCTGCTCGGTGGATTTAGTTACGAGTGAGTCGAGTTGGTTCCCCCCTCTTTTCCAGTCTTGATGCTAAGCTAAGCAAAATTGCTGCTGGCGGTAGCTTCATGTTGAACAGACAGAAGCAAGAGCGTTGTCCAACTTCTCAGTTTACAGAAAGAGAACGAGAATATTTCACAAAATGATTAAAGATTGTTTAATTGGCATCAAGAGTCAGTCAGTCTGTCGTCCTCAGTGAAGGAAGAAGTACTCAGATATTTTAGTAGAAGAAATACTTCAGTCTAAACATAATCATTGCAAGTCCTCCTGATGATATAAAGTCAGGCTCAGCCATCATCTCCTCCTGATGATATAAAGTCAGGCTCAGCCATCATCTCCTCCTGATGATATAAAGTCAGGCTCAGTCATCATCTCCTCCTGATGATATAAAGTCAGGCTCAGCCATCATCTCCTCCTGATGATATAAAGTCAGGTGAAGTCTCGTAGTCCACAGAACATTTCTGGAGCTTCACAGTAAAACAGAGTTGCAGCATTCTGCTGAACAACTGAAGCAGCTGGAGATGATTTAAACATCAGATGTCTCCACACAGCTCGTCTGCTGTGATAACAGTCCGCAGAAGAAGATAATATTTACATCCTCAACGTGCGGTCGACCTCGTGCACCCACTTCAGACGGGGTGCACGCTAACACTTTTAGCTTATAAAGTGTGTAAATTACGTCTTTTGAAATCAGTTTGTGATGTCGGGGCTTCTGCAGACTTGGATCACAGCAGACGAGCTGTACAGAGACATTCGTTGTGTTTTTGGTTGTTTTTTCCGTCTCCAGCTGCTTCAGTTGTTTTACTGTGAAGCTCCAGAAATGTTTTGTGGACTACGAGACTTCACCTGACTTTCCATCAGCATGGGGGGGAGGAGATGATGACTGAGTTTTACTTTTTGGATGAACTTTTCTCTAAACAGGGGAAACTTTCCCTTAAAGACCAGTCTGATTTAATGTTTCCTGTCTTCAGAAAGTCTTTTTCCATTCTGTGTTTTGGAGCTGAAGAGTCGTCTTTCAGAGTCATCAGGCCAACACGGTGTCTCAGACTGTGTATTCTTTGTATTCGGAGGTTTTCAGATAATAAGAATGAGCCTCCTCAAACCAGCTCTTACTCACTGAGCAGGACATGTTTTGTCTTATTTACCTGTAAGAAAAGCTCAGGTCATTTCACACCTGCGTGATTCAGAAAACTTCCTGAGTGAAAGTGGACGTGAGGACTGTAGTCCAGACTACCCTGCAGTCCAGCAGCTCTGGTGTTGTCCTCATTAGCCTGCCCTGGGATCAGCACACATTCACATTTAGATGAGTTTTAACCATCGCCAAATACTGGAGATTGGAGAGCGTCCCAGCGTCCCGCCTGCCAGCAACCAGAACTAACAGTCGATGCAGAAATCAGATTCTTCTTTTTTCCCTTTTTTCTTTAATAAATCTCCACAGACTAAACGGAGTCCAAGAATTACACTTGGCTCAACTGAGCTGGGCTGGAAAGGTTTCAGCCGTAAACCGTAAGCTTTCAGTCAATCTGACAGACCTCCCCAATCATCCAGATCTCAGTTCACCCTCCCTCTGCCGCTCACCCCTCTTAAGGAATGCTTAACTCCTGGGTTTTGAGTTTTTCTGTGTGTGTGAGAGCTCAAAGCATTCATCTTTCTGGCTCATAACAGAAACAGGACGGAGCTGTGTAACCGGAGAAAAGAGAGTCGCGGTCATTGAAGCTTCTCCTCGAGGCCAAAATGAGAAACAAATGGCGGCTTCTCTGTTAGCCATCGCTGCTGGCTCGCGTCCCAGACTCCTCGTCCTCTGGAGGCTGGCGTCTGTTCCCTTCAACAACATGAAAAACCTGCATCAGCAATAAAGGAAAGAAAGACGGACACTCTTCAGCTCACAAGGTATCGCATCACACGATCGTTTTGCCTTATCGGGGAGGATTCATCTCATCTGCTTCAGGTCCTGCCAAGAGCAAGAAGAAGGGGGTTGTTTTAAACTAAAGAATAATGTGAACGATGGACGAATGAACTCATTACAGTTCACGCATCTACTGCATCACATCTCCTGATTACACCGGTGCTCCTTTGCCCAAAAATATCTCTTCTTCTAATGCAGATTTATTTACCTGCTGGAACCATGAAGTTGATGTAAAGATGACAACGCATCTCCACTTCCTCCCACTGTACAAAAACGAAGCCAAAACATCCTAAATACGAACGCTGTCCATCTTTGTTCCAACCCTCACCTGTAGTCACAGGCTGTGGGGAGCGACCGAGAGAACGAGATTGCGGCCAAATTGAGTTTCCTCCGTAGGGTGGCTGAGCTCAGCCTTGGAGATCGGGCGAGGAGCTTGGAGTAAAGCCGCTGCTCCTTCGAGCTGAAAGGAGCCAGTTGAGGTGGTTCGGGCCTCTGATCAGGACGCCTCCTGGGCGCCTCGCTTTGGCGGTTTTCCGGGCACGTCCAACTGGTAGGCTTACCCAGAGCTCGCTGGAGAGATTTCATACCTCATCTGGCCTGGGAACGTCTCGGGATCCCCCAGGAGGAGCTGGGAAGCATTGCTGGGGAAGAGGGACGTCTGGAACACCCTGCTGAGGCTGCTGCCACCGTGACCCAACCCGAGATAAGTGGACGAAGATGGATGGATGGAAACTCCACAAAATTATTGATTTCACTATCAGAATTTAATCCATTCGGTTGGATAACATTTGAAGAGTTGAGCAGGTCTTAAGTTGTTAGCATCTTAACATTTGCCACATACTACTTAATATTATTGTTTTATTTTTAGTATTGGACAAATGAAAATCTGACCTGATGACGGCACTGGATGAAAAGTCAGAGGATCACCACAGTTAACGCAACTCATGAACGTCTGAACAACGTTTCACACCAAATAATTAAGAAATTGTTGGAGCAACTGACTGACCCACATTGCCATCCCTTCATCCTGACTAAACTATGACAACATTTGATTAAAACGTCTTTTGTTGTTTTGGACTCAAACAAGACTAAAATAAGAGCATCTTGAAGTCAGGCTGGTTGTGGATTCAGAGGCCAGGCTGCGGTTCCTGACTGACACTCGAGCCGATCAGATCTGATGATCAGAGGGCTGATTACAGAGTCTCTATTGTCAAACTGAGGAGTAAAGCTGATTTGCGAGGCTGCAGGTACCGTCTGGTGGATCTGAACGGGTCAGAGGTCACTGTGTCATGCTGTCACTAGAAGGCACGTGACTCTGGCAGCAGACAGATAACGACTTGTGGGAGAGAATTTGAAGAATACTATCAGCTTTCCCTGCATCAGTCAGATGACATAAGTTATTAAAAACAAGAAAAGTTGATTAGTGACGTGTTGGTAGGTTGTGAGGGACAGGAAACCCAAACAATAAACCTCTGAGGGAAAAGGAAGCGGGATCAGAGTCACGAGGAGGCGACAGTTCATGCAACTGATTCTGCTGTCAGCTTTTCCTGGCCACGTTTGCTCCCAGGACGGCTGAATGAAACGCTTCCAGCTCCGGCAGATAAGAGACCTCAGCATGTGGGTGTGTTCGTTTCATGCCTGGTGTGTTTCCCTGGCAGCGACATCACAGCCAAATGTCCTCATTTCATTGGAAAGCAGCAGAGGGGAGGAGTCGGGGAGTGATGTCCCGTGCCTCAGGGTTTATCAATCAGGTGGTGTTTCCAT
This sequence comes from Pagrus major, assembly GCF_040436345.1. Lineage (NCBI taxonomy): Eukaryota > Metazoa > Chordata > Actinopteri > Spariformes > Sparidae > Pagrus > Pagrus major. The sequence goes on along the minus strand of NC_133215.1, from coordinate 2,417,609 downwards.
CAGCGGAGATTACCTGACCTACTTCAGCTGTGGGCTTTAAGTTGACAGTTGGAGGAGAATGAGGAGGGTGGACTCTCGCTAAGAGCCTTCCCTGGCTGTGAACTTTGACCTTTAAAGACAGGAATCCCTCGACAGCCGGCCAGTAAACAAACATGTAAAGGTGCTTACGATCCTCTGGGTTCTATTCATAGTTCTGACGCTCATTCACTGAGCGTGTGACTGAGTGTTTAGAGACAGCAGCCGCCGATGAGGAGACTGTGGCGAAGGTATGCGCTCTACTGAGTGCCATTCTAGTTTGAATTTGTTTTGGTGTGAATGTAAAGAGCAGCAACAAGATGGTGATGATAATATGGGCGGCACCTTCATATTAAAGTTTGACATCAGATAAACACTGTTCAACAACTTTGACTGCATATAAAGCAACAAGCATCAGTGACGTAAACATGATGGTCTTCACATCGACAGTGCGACATCTGTGAGTCCATCACAGTCAGAGGACTGTGTTTGAGCACCGAGCATCAATGTTATAAACACAGAGTCCATCTCCCCTAGTCCAGGTCTATGCAAAGATGTGGTGGAGACAGGTCTGTGTAAAGATGTGATGGAGACAGGTCTGTGTAAAGATGTGGTGGAGACAGGTCTGTGTAAAGATGTGATGGAGACAGGTCTGTGTAAAGATGTGGTGGAGACAGGTCTCTGTAAAGATGTGATGGAGACAGGTCTCTGTAAAGATGTGGTGGAGACAGGTCTCTGTAAAGATGTGGTGGAGACAGGTCTCTGTAAAGATGTGGTGGAGACAGGTCTCTGTAAAGATGTGGTGGAGACAGGTCTGTGTAAAGATGTGCTGGAGACAGGTCTGTGTAAAGATGTGGTGGAGACAGGTCTCTGTAAAGTTTGGTGGAGACAGGTCTCTGTAAAGATGTGGTGGAGACAGGTCTGTGTAAAGATGTGCTGGAGACGGGTCTGTGTAAAGAGAGGCACATTTCCCGTTGCTTGACCAGCCTGAGTCTCATTTGTCCATTTCACCTCCCTGCGACTGGACATCGTCCAGAAGCGGCCTTAAACCCAAGCTGGATTAGCGTGGCTCGTGTCCTGGAGCTCTCTCCTCCTCAGGTCGGTCCAGCTGGTCAGGTTGGACGGTTGAAAGATGCTGCAGTGTTCGTAAGCCCAAAAATAACAGATAAAAAAATGTAAACGTAGTGACATTTGAAGGAGCTACCTGCAGCTGCATTAATACTAAATATTAACAGTAAAATGAATAATGAGACGTTGAGCTCAGCAGTTTTTCTTACAAGTTGAACAACAATAATTATTTTGGTCTTGTCCTTTTATAGTTGGCTCACTTCCTGATGACCGAACCTCGTTCAGTTCCCCCCTCAAGACAAAACAAACAAACACAAATCCAGACTGAGCGCTGAGGAGTCCCCGCAGGAAGCCTGCGAGTCGCTCTGCATGTCTGATTAGACGACTGCGTCTGTTTTGCATTATTAAAATGAAACCCTCAGCGGGGAGAATCGTCTCCTCGTGTTGCGTGTGAGCTGAGTCCTCGGCTGCTTCAGGCGGTGACACAATGTAAGCGTGGGCGCAGCGTGCGTGTGTGTGTGTGTGTGTGTGTGTGTGTGTGTACACACATTATACAGCACACCTCGTGCATCACATCATGTGAAGCACTGGAAATACATTTTCTGTGAGCTGCAGGTTTGAGCTTCTGCTGCTAAGATGTAATGTTCACTGCTGAGTGGTGGATAAATAACCCTCTCTGTCCACAGGTCCTGACCCGGTGGTCCTGAGGCCCTCAGTGTACATACATTCATAGATTTTTAAGAAGCTGTATTAGAAGAAATAATCCAGTTACCGAGCAGCAAAGTAACCAACACAACATCTTGTAAAACGTGTTAACATCAGTTAACATGCTGAAGTTTAAGATGTAGTAATTACCATTTTATTATGTTAGCATGCTAATGTGAAGCTATCACAGTTAGCATGTTATATATTAATGTATCCACCTTCCACCTTTCTTGCCACTCCGAGAGCTTCGAGTTGAAAATCTCTCAGCTCTTCAGAAGGCTCTGGTGACGTCACCGTCTTTTTATTTTTCCTGGCCTCGACGATAATATTCACCTTATTTTTGTCTCCTATGGATGATGTCATCACCCACATCCTCCTCGCTCTGATGTCCCGATGTCAAATAAAAAACAAACAGATAGTAAACCACAAAGGCTCAGTGTCCATCACACAGCGGCGGCTGTCAAGATAATGTTGTCGCTCAACGCTTCATCTTCATCAGATATATTCATGTTTTTGAGGTCAGCTTCAGATGATGTTTTTGAACTCTTAACAGAAGAAGTTTTTATAAACTGGGATGAATGAACAGTCAGGCTGCTACACAACGAGCAATTTACTTCAGCACAAGTATGGACATTATACTCGTTCTCGACGACGCTCGTACTCGTAAGAAGTACATAACCAGGTAATCGTTTTATCCGAGTACTCGCTCGTACAACTCGGTCACAGTGACGACAGGCATCAAGCACCAGACTCAGATCCATCACAGTAGAACTGAACTGAACTGACTTCTGGTTTTATCAGATATAAAAAAAGACAAACGCACAAAAAACATCGACTGACCTCCCGACTCTGCTTCCCCCAGCTCCCGTAATCACTGCCATGTGCTGCACAGGGGTCAGAGGTCACAGAGATGTTAGCGCGCTACGCTTGCAGGTTCTCATTAGCCAGAAAGGTCAGCTCAGCCGTGTGGGAGAGAAAGGTCTGTTTTATCCCAGAGGATTGTGGGTAAGAAGGAGAAACAGAGTCAGATAATGACGGCGTCAGAACTGGACCCAACGAATCTGTTGGGTTTTTTTAAATGATTTATTTAAGATGCTGGTGAAAGGTCAGAGGTCAACCTGCTGCGTTAGTCTGTCCTGTCAAACACTCAGGCTCAGACCACATCACTGTACACACACACACACACACACACACACACACACACACACACACACACACACAGCCTTTTCTCAGGGTAAATCTGGGTGGGAGGTTACGAGGTCAAACTCTGCATTCCTCAGCAGCAGTGTGTGGTTTCAACACACACACACACACACACACACACACACACACACACACACAGACACACACACACACAGGCTGGCAGGAATGATGTGCCGTCACATCACAGAGTCGGTGATGTGGATGAAGGCTGAACTCCATCATTAGAAACATGAACCCGCTAAAAATAGCTCAGAGGAGTCAACTGACTGAAACGATTCATGATAGTTATTATTACATTTTATATACGAGTCATTAAAACATGTATTTTCATGAAATGCACTAATTTTCTTTTTACAGCTTCTGCGAATTTTGATGCAAATCTTTTGCAGGTGTGTATTTGTGCCTTCCTGGTTGTTTAATCGTCGTGTCTCTGGTGTGAAGAGGCTGTTCAGACGGGATGAAGCGCTCGGCTGACGTGGTTCAGGCTTCTGGACGTCTTCAGTACACCAGGAGGAGACACGGGACAGCACATGCAAAAAAATATATATATGTAAACAAGTTGAAGTTTTTTTTATGATAATGCGTATGAAACATTGTGTGTATTTTAAAGGTGCAGTATGTAAAAATTGGCCACCTGTGGTATTCATATTTTTCTTGAGGTACAAGGTGGCTACGGGCTAGCCGGTTAGCATGCTAACCTCAATAGGCTAGATATCTCTGCAACACAAAACAAAGACGTCTTTGAGATAAAGTCAAAACTCCCATTCTGTGGATCATTTTAGTTAATTTCTAATGTTTTAACACAAGACTTTTGAATGCTTTTGATGTTTATACAGTTACGTTTTGCAAAGTACGAGGAGTGTGTGACTGATACATGATCCCTGAGGGGCAGGTGAGAGTCTGATCTGAGTCTGATGTTTATGACAGTCTGGTGGGAATTTTTTTCATATGTACGTTGTTTTTTTTAAACTGAGTGTAAGAACATTTGCAAGAGGATAATTTGTCTGTGTGGACATTTTTCATTCAGCTCCACACAAGGAGGAAAAAAAAAGATCGCATCAGCAAACAGAAAAAACATTTTTTCCACATTTTCACAGATGAAAAAAAAAAAATAAGGAACTTGTAAGATTATCCTGGTGAAACTGTTTTGGCCAGCAAACACCAGACTGAGATCAGACTCAGATAGAAAAACAAACAATTCTCACTTGTCCCTCAGGGCTTCCGTAGCTTCAGGTCGTCCTCAGTCTAAAGAGTGAAAATTCATCTGGTTTTAACCTGAACAGACGAACATGAGATAACATGAAGCCGCAGCTCCACACACACACACGCACACACACACACACACACACACACAGGAGGATGGAGGATTACACAAACATGGCTGCAAATCCAAACAACAGCTTGTTTGGAGGAGCTCCATCACTTCCTGTTAACACTGCTTCTCTTTAAAATCCCCCTCAGACCCCCTGATCCTGCTCTGCTCCTCACCCGAGACCCCCCCTCTCTCTCTGTGTGTGTGTGTGTGTGTGTGTCTGTGTGTGTGTGTGTGTGTGTGTGTGTGTGTGTGTCTGTGTGTGTGTGTGTGTGTGTGTGGGAAACTCCACCAAAGCTCCGCCAACTCCTCACTAATCCTCCAGAGTCTCCCACAGCTCAGGAGTGTGTTTTCTCTGTGTGTGCGTGTGTGTGTGCGTGTGAGCCCACCCATATTTCATGTTTTCTTGCTCTGCCTGGCTGCTCGCTCGCTCCTCAGGAAGGAAATCTCACCTCTCACTCACCCAGACATCATCATCATCATCATCATCATCATCATCATCACCCTCCTCCTGACCGACCAATCACATGACCCAGTTTGTTTATTGAGCAGACTACGTTTCCCACAGTGCAAAGGGGCCATCATGGGACCAAGTTGTCCAAACACGTGGTGGAGAACTCTGTGTTCTTCAGGAGAAATGTGAAAACCCCTGGAGCCTACGTGATGTTTAAAGAGGCAGCTAACAGGAGGAAGTCGTCTCTGGACCCGGTTACTGTTGGACCGGCCCACAAGCACCTCTGTTGAAGCGTACTGACGCCTTTACGCTGGAGGTATATTTGCTTTCTCACCACGCAGTCCTGTAGATAACTGAGTCATGAACACCACTAGATGGCGCACCTTGGCTTTCCAGGACCAGCTCCAGTCTGTGAGGCCAGTTTTCATAGTGGCCAAACTGTGTAATTACAACGTCACGTGATGCACTGCGACTTTCTCCCATAAGCTTACATTGTGTTCCCCCGCGAAATGACTCGCTTCTCTGTCAGAATTTGAGCCATTTGGTCCAATAACATTTGGAAAGTCTAGAAGAGCCGCACGATTTAATGATTTAATCCCCATTCAAGTTAGCCGGGTGGCTAAAACGGAAGCTAGCGGACACTCTATGGGCCCCACGACACGGACGATCCAGGTGTTGTCCTTCCCGGGAAGTGGAGCTTTTTGTGTAACGTCTTTGGTGGGAAGCTCAAAGGCAATTCTGCAAGTCGTATACATTTGACAAACTGTTATAATGTCAACCCTTCCTGATGGATCAGCAGTTATTGTCCATCGTAGAGGAGTTTAAGCCAAATGTTAGCATAACCTGTTTGTGCTACTAAAGGGCCAGCAGAGCTACTATACTGATGCTAAGCTGTTAGCACGAGGAACAGCAGAGCCAGTGAACTCCTGATGGAGGAGCTGGTGGTTAAATTCAGAATTAACATTTTATGACACAAACTGCAGACAGACATTAAAATAAGCAGAAGCAAGAACACAATGACATTTTCTAAAGGTGAGCTCAAGTTTAGATGTGTGTGTGTGTGTGTGCCTGACGACCACAAACACACACGTTTACACACACACACACGCACGAGTTTACTCTCGGCCTGCTGGTGTTCGTATTCTCATTGACACGCTCCATTTTGTGGGATCGTACAGCTCTGGTCCTCTTTGTCTCCGCGGCTTCAGCCACGCTAACGGTCCTCAGTGGAGGCTTCACACAGAGAGCTGCCATCTGTGGAGAGCAGGACGCTGCCAAAGCAAACACACACACACACACACACACACACACACACACCACAACAGGCTGTAAGATACCTTCAAAACACACACAACATGGCCAACGGTGTTCGTAAAGGCCGACGACATTCAGATAAGAAATAAAAGATACTCGTTCAGTTCTATCCTGAATAACTGTGTTTCTTCAGTCTCGTAGTGGTTTGAATGAAATCTGCAGGCGAGTCGGAGTAACGAGGGAAAATGAAGCACACTTCAGGCAGTCTGTCCTTGAAGACGCTCAGTGTGTTGCACTCGGTTATTGTTCATGTGAAAACAGACAGAAGTTGTTGTGTAAAGAGTGAAAAATCAGCATGAGAGAGAAGTTCAAACCTCACTGGCTTTATTGGAAAGTTGTCTGAGACCTTTTCGGGCTCCAGCATGAGATTTTAAAAACATGAAATATTTAAACCTCCAACATTTTTACAAATATGCCTGAAGAAGAAAGAGTGTTAAAAATATTTTGTATAAAAAGTGTCATTAAATGGCCAGAATTCAAAGGTAGCTCAAAAACTATAGGGGGCGGCATAACCGCTAACTGCTGCTCACTGTACTCTTTACTGTATTGACTGATTGTCAATTGCAAAGTGTCTCAGTTAGCCATGGAGCTAATGGCCCCATCAGCTGCCAGGAGACTGGGACTGAACTCGGCCTCTGAGAGCGACGGAGGTCAGCGCGAAGACAGAGGACACGGTACAGAGGCGATTTACAGCGGCTCTGACCAGGGTGAGAAGACACGGCAGGCGGGGACAGCAGAGGACAGAGAGACAGAGAAGGACATCATCAGCGTGCGGAGACAGAATATTTCCTTTCTCTATGTTGTTGACTTATTAGACTCAGTATTTTGAATGTTTAAAACTAAACTTCTGCCCTTATCTGACAGACTGCTCCTTTAAACCGGTTTAATAGTTACTAATAATAACCCGTGTTCCCTGCTCACACTGATCTGTTGCATCAGTCTGACAGAGTACGAGGTTGTTCTCCCATGATGCCGCAGGATGGTTCGGATTAAACCATCCAGGAGAGTGTGAGTACGTCTGCACACACACACACACACACACACACACACACACACACACACACACACACACACACATTCCAGAGTTGTGTGTTGTTCATTCATGCTGCTGTACGAGCTGCTGACTGTCCTTTTAAATCCTTCACACCATCAGGCGTCCAAATATCAAGATATCACAGCCTGACAGGACGCAGACTGTGTGTGTGTGTGTGTGTGTGTGTGTGTGTGTGTGTGTGTGTGTGTGTGTGTGTGCAGACGTACTCACACTGTCCTGGATGGACCAACAGCTACCCCTGCTGACAGACAGGAGTCAGTGCTGGTGTCCTCAGCCTGCTGTACCCATAATGCCACGGGGCCTGTCGCCTGCTTCAGTCTGTGTGAGTCTGTGTGAGTCAGCGTCAGTCAGACAGGAACATATTTAACACTTTGACTCGACTGTTGATCGCTGAGGGGAAACATCAGCTGCTGCAGTGAAGCTGGACTCAGACACACTTGAATTACATGAACCAACAATGAAAATAACATTATTACAGGTGATTGGATCAATATTTTATCAGATTCATGGCAGGGCTGCATCCAGCTCCTCTCTCAGCCTCGCCGCCCTTTTTTATTTGTTTGTTAAATTGTAAAAAGCTAATGCTCGGCTACAGACAGACGACATCACGGTCACATGACTTAAACGTCACCACGTGTCAGAACAGTGTGTAACTAAAGTGGCCTGTGAAGACAGACTAGTGAGTAGATGAGTCTCCGTGTTCGCTGTGAGGACGTTTAATGTCCCCGACAACCTCTGTAGTCTCATTCAGACACTTTAATTTAAATGCAGGGTACAAATTCTGATGTACTTGTTGTCGTAGAACAAAACATGAACATCTCTTAAAACCAATTCAACAAACTCAGAGACTCTGAGACGAGGGGAGGCTTGAAACCTGGAAATGTTTCGCTTTATTTGTATTTGCAAAGAAAATCGCCAAATATATATACAACAGCGTCAAAGACACACATGTTTATTGTCACACACATGAAATGTTATTAAAGGTGCATTATGTAGTTTTATAGAAGAAATTCAAACTCAGAATTTTTATATTTTTAATATTAATGACGTAAAATAATTCAGTCATGAAAACAAAGAGAGTTTATTTAGTTTAAGACATAAAAAAAAATCTTCCTCCACTGATTTTCTTCAGTAAAACTGCAGATGGGTCCTTTAACCTTTGTCAACAGGCAGGTCATGTAACCTGTACTGAGCTCGTGCAGCAGTTAGGCTACACAAAAATAACAATAAATCCAGTGTAACATAATCCTGATATAATATTAATTATAGAAGACGTTGTAAACTACCGCCTCTCCCTCAGACACCTCCCCACCGGCTCATTTACAGCTTCTTTATATTTTAAAATGTTTTAAATCGTCGTGTTTCAGTCAGGCAGTCTTCAGGCGGCTCGCAGCTGTCAGACGGCGGGGTCCTCCCGGGTCCTTCCTGCCCTGAGCCGCTGCGCCAGCCTCCTGACACAAACTAGCACCGGAGGAAAAACCAGAAATTAACCCGAAATCCTGCTCAGACCGACCGGGACGCGGGAGTAATGATGGGCGGTAAGACCAGCGCGATCGCCGCGGGGCTGTGCGGGGCTCTGCTCGTCGGTTACTGCATCTACTTCGACAGGAAAAGACGGAGTGACCCCAACTTCAAGAACAGGCTGCGAGAGCGTGAGTGTTGACCTCCTCTTCCTCCTCTTCCTCCTCCTCCTCCTCACCTTCATCATCCTCGGAGCTCGGGTCCGGTCCGGTGTAGCTTCGGGTCGGGTCGGGTCGGTTTAGCCTCCTGGTCCTGGTTGAGGCGGTCACAGTGTCAGCTTGTCCCGGTACAACCCGTCGTGGGTTGTTCGCTGGAGCTCTCACGCCAAACTCCGTTCACTTATCAGGCATTTTAGTGTTTTGCCTTTAAATAATCAGTTAACACACCGTCCAGTGCACATGTAAGACTTCACATGAGTCCACATGGTCTGCGGGTTAATTCGGCTTTTAGTCGACCAACCAGGAAACACCAGTTAATGGAGACATTAGCATTAGTACCGTTATTTAAGCTCCCAGAAGAGTTCAGCTCAGCTCGTTTCTTACCTGATGTTTAAACCTAAAACACTTCAGGTCTGTGTTGAATGTTTGGTGAGGCCTGGGTGTAAAACTTGACTCTGCTCCGTGAATGCTGAATGGGTATATATCAATTATTGAACTGAAGAGATGCATCTAAATATTGTTCAAATACCTCTGACCAGGTACTATGTTTATTCACCTTGTAGATTTTAGCATGGTCATGTTAAACTGACAGATTTTTCAGTGGAGTTTGGTGGGGGCTTTAATTTGTTTTTGTTCCTAAATCCTGTTTATCCAGGGTGGATTTGCAAATTCCACTCACTTTATTAGCACCATAGATGGATATATACTTTGTTTACCCTAGGCCAGACTTGCTCAAGGGCACCTCAGCAGACACAACATCAACACAGACTCATTCACGAAGCCGTTACACAACAACACGTTTAGCATCACTGACCCGCCTGCTGGGCTCTCAGCCAAATGCAGATTATGGTGTAACTCAGGGAACTGTGACAGTCCAGTCTTGTGTCACTGTGGGCAGACGACCAGCAACTAACACACCCATCTAATGTAATCTATTACTTTATTCAGAGCCTCCGAGAGTTGTGTGCTGAAGCTTTTTGTCCGTGAATCAGTCGAGTGATAATTCTGATTCTGACTGTTTGTGTTGTTTTGCTGCAGGGAGGAGAAAGCAGAAGGTGGCCAAAGAGAGGGCAGGCATGGCGAAGGTGAGCACCGTCTCTCCATCTCGCTGCTGAACACTTGTTTTTGATTCTGATCGTTCTCGAAGGCTCGGACCGAGTCCTCTCCGAGATGGTGGATCATCTAGTAAAGTGTTATTATGAGTTTTGTTTGTCTTTTAAAAATCCTGTTCACATCGTGTAGTTCACAAAGTAGATCTACGTAAATTCCCTGAATGTGTTTCAGTGCATGTTTCTGTATGTGGCATTATGACTTCCTGTGAGGTCTGACTGGGTCTCAGTGTACAAAGTAACTGTAAAGAGAGACGAGCGGTCGGATCTCCTTCCTGGTGGCTGAATGTGTTTTGTGCTGCAGCTTCCAGACCTGAAGGACGCTGAAGCAGTTCAGAAGTTCTTCCTGGAGGAGATCCAGCTGGGGGAGGAGCTGCTGGCTCAGGGTAACACCTCCACACATCAACACATCAACACCTTTTTCATTCACAGTTAAAGTTTCAGGCTGTCGTACCTGGAATCAACATCTGTCCTGAGTGGTCCACAAGTAGACAGCTTTAAGAGCAGGTGTGAACACCCTGAGATGCATTTAGGACACATTTGAGATCCGATCACACTCAGAGGTGGTCCCTCTGGATGTGGCGATGTCGGTGTGAAGCTGTCCACTTATGATCGGATCACTGAGGACGGGTGTTGATGCCAAACATAAACAGCCTCTCAGTCTGATTCCAGGCAGACGTTAGGTTCTGTCACAGTCTTCCATATGAACCTCTTGATGTTTGGCTCCACAGGAGACTATGAGAAAGGCGTGGACCACCTGACCAACGCCATCGCGGTGTGTGGTCAGCCTCAGCAGCTGCTGCAGGTGCTGCAGCAGACTCTGCCGCCGCCCGTCTTCCAGATGCTGCTCACCAAACTGCCCAGCATCAGTCAGGTAAACACGTCTCATTAGATCGTAACACTGCGTGATATATTTGTTTCTAACTGGTCTGGAGTCAGCCAGGTCGCCCCCCCACCTCCTCCTGACTTAATCCACGTAGCTCATCTTCGTCCTGATTGGTTGCTTCCGCTCTGTTCTTCTCTGAGTGTTTGTTTTCTGCCCCTGCAGCGGATTGTGAGCGCACAGAGTCTGAGCGAGGACGATATAGAATGAGACGATCGAGAGGAAACGACCCCCGCCTCCCCCGTTCTTCATCCTCCTCTTCCTCACACGGGCCTCTCCTTCCATTACGACCTGCCAACGCCTCGGCCTCCGTCACTCCGGCCGACGTCCATCACTTCCCATCAGGGCGTCCTAAAGGGAATTAGTTTTTTATTCCTGGTGTATCCATGACAGTAGTGTTTGTTTTTTTTACTTAAATTACCCGTTTTGGGGTATAAAGAGTCTCTCGATCATTCAGCCCAGAGAGATCCACCATCAGTAGGTATGTGCTAATTAACTGGACTGGGTGAAAACATGAACCGGCTCCTCCCCTCAGGGTGGTGTAGCTCACTCTCTGACAGCATCGTGTTCATGTTGTCCACCATCTTGGTGGTTGCTCTGATATCAGTAGTGGAAAGTTGCAGGGATCTTCTCTGCTCGGAGGCTTCATCAAGTATTTATTGTTTTGTTATCAGTCGTCTTTCTGTTCAGTCTAGACTCGGAAACACTTTTTAAAAAGTGATGAAATGTTTTGTTCATTTTAAAGAGGACGACCCTCTTTAAGAAAAAAAATTAAAACACGAGAACAAACCATGAAGTTGTCAGAGTTTTCTTTATTAGTGGTGTCGACAGGTGTGACTCCTGAGGGGAACCTTCACTGGTGGAGAACAACATGGCCGCCTTCACTTTTTATCAGGGCTCACAATCCAGCAAGTAGCTCGCTAGTTAGCAAACAGTAGCTGTGTGTGCATGGACCCTGATATTCACACTAATAATCTGAATTAAAATGTCTCATGTAACCACCTCAGTCTGAAGAGACTGAGCTGTATGAATGAATTTAAAGTCTACAGAAGCACCAAGATCCCAATTTTATTTGAAAAGACGCCATCGACGTGTCGTCGAGCTCCTGAACCCACTTCATGCTTTCATCTCAGCAGCTCCAGTGAAGATTTCATCTTAATAAAGGATGTAAATCTGGTCTCCTCAGATCAGGTTGTGATCTCTGTGATCACAGCAGACGAGCTGCATGGAGACATCTGATGTTTAAATCATCTCCAGCTGCTTCAGCTGTTCAGCAGAACGCTGCAACTCTGTTTCACTGTGAAGCTCCAGAAATGTTCTGTGGACTACGACACTTCACCTGACTTTATATCATCATCAGGAGATGATGGCTGAGCCTGACTTTATATCATCATCAGGAGATGATGGCTGAGCCTGACTTTATATCATCAGGAGGAGATGATGGCTGAGCCTGACTTTATATCATCAGGAGGAGATGATGACTGAGCCTGACTTTATATCATCAGGAGGAGATGATGGCTGAGCCTGACTTTATATCATCAGGAGGAGATGATGACTGAGCCTGACTTTATATCATCAGGAGGAGATGATGGCTGGATTTTTATTCTTGGGTGAACTGTTCCTTTAATCTGATCGTATACATATTTCAGCTGAGGTTGCCTCCAGGAGTGATGCAACTTTTTTGTTAGAGCTCTTAAAATATTTACTGATGGTCGAAAGGCTCGAAACGAGTTGTTCGAAGTATAAAAACTTGTGTTATATTTCCAGCAGATTAAGATGCACAGTGGGCAGAACAGGTTAGAACATGTCAACTACGAACACCTGAAGCTGAAGAGTCACTACAGAACCGATCTGATGTTTGATTTCTGAGGTGGATCTCTGATCGAGCTCCGACACACAGCTGTGATGTGAATCATTCACAGAAAGTACAGATTACACAGACAAAGAGAAAATCTGTAATTTAATACAATAAACAGGAAGAACAGACACAATAATCCAGCACAGGAGAAACGGTTCAGAGTGAAGTGTTACTAAACAAGGTGTTAACATGTTTTATGAATTGTTCCTGCTGGAGTGGACGACTGACACCACTCAGCAGAACAGAACCACCTGCTGCTCTGGACTCTGCTGTTCTTTAATGTGTGATTGCAGCAGAACAGGCTGGACGACTGTTGGGTTCAGAAAGAGTCCTCGAGCACTTGACTCAGTGAGCTGAGTCAGATGTGGACCTTCTTGTTGGGCCTCCCTTTCTTCTTCAGTCCTTTCTTTTTCATCTTTTTGTTTGGATCCACCATCTCTCCTTTAAACGAGCTGGAGCCTTTAGTGGCCCACTGCTGCTTTCCAGAGAACTTCTGAGACTTGAAACCTGGCCGACTGCCTCCTCTCTCCCGCCCCGGGCCTTTCGTGGGGCCCTTCGTGGGGCCCTTCGTGGGGCCCCTGCCAGCCCTCCCTGCGGCTCCTTGGCTGTCACTTTTATTCTTCTGCTTCTCCTTCTTCACCGACCTCTTCACCCGGACGGACCTGCCCTCCAGTTTGGAGCCGTCCAGTTTCAACGCCAGCTGCACCGAGTCGGCGCTCTGCGACCAGAACACAGACGGGTACAAACATAAAGTCTCACATCGTCACCACTGAAGCTGCAGTAAGTGAGAAATGTAGTTTAAACCATTCAGATACTAAATTATCAACAGAATGTGATTTTCAAAGTGAAGATTAAATCTCTGAAACCAGCAGAATCCTTTACAGAAGTTTGTGTTCATCACTTCAGCATCAGCACAGTGTCCAGCTACATCTGGCTAATGCTAACGTGGAGGTCAAAGGTCAGGATTTGAGTCGACGTACCTCAAACAGGACGTAGCCAAATCCTTTCCCCAGCCCGGAGTTCTGGTCTCGTACCAGACGAACAGCCTCCACCGGGCCGCACTGCTCAAAGTGCCTCCGGAACGCCAGCTCATTTATCTCTACACACGCACACACACACACACACACACGGTTAACTTTAAAACAAGTTGTCATTAAACTCAACTTCGACATTAATCCTGCAGAAACACTCACCGAACGACAGATTCCCCACGAACACGGAGCGTTTGTGATCGTGCTGCAAGACGACAAAAATAAAAATCATAAATAAATATTAAATCTTCTTCTATAAATCTACATAATGCTCCTTTAACTGGTGACTGGAGACTCACTGCTGAGCTGTCGGTCACTCGGTCCACTCGGATGTGAAAGTCCTTCTCGATCTCGATGCCGTTCCTGTGAGCAGAGACGAACAGAAGAACATCTGGTTGATGATACATGAACAAACTAAAGCTTCTGTGTGTTTGTGGAAATCAGTGAACGAGCGTGTGACCTCTCCAACGCCTTCTCCACGCCCTCCTCCTCTTTAAACACCACGTAGGCGTTGATGCTGTGCTTCTTGGGATGAACTTTGCGTCTGTGAAGTCAAAATAAAGCTCATTTATTCAAAGAGAAGATTCCACGCGGAGTCATGATGAAGTTGGTTTGGTTGTTCAACAGAAACTTACTGAATAGCTGCGACTTTGCGGGACATGGAGGGATCCTCTCTGACCTGCAGGGAACAAACACGTCACCTGACTGATCAAGTTACAGCTGCTTTAGTCTCCAGACTCTCAAATCTTTTATTATCACATCTATATTACTACGTTAAATGTGACTGTGAGCGATGAATGTACAGAATATTAAACCCACAGCAATGAAAGTGTTTTGTTACTTTATCAGCTGTTAATATGCTCATTTTGACACCAAACAAACACATCCAACAACAGGATGTTTGGTTTGTGTGAGTGAAACCAGAAAACCAGACTTAAACTAACAGAAGAGTTTCTCTGTGCGACTTCCTGCTGTGATAAAGAATCTTATTTCATTCACATTCAGTGTTTCTCTCACAGTGCAGCTACAAACTGATCCTGAACCTGTTCAGAACCAAACTGTGTGCTGTGATGTTTGGGTGTGTTTTTACCACAGAGCGGAACCGGATGGACTCGATGGGTCCGTTATCCCTGAAGAGACTCTGCAGCATCTGAAAAACACACAAACAAACCAAAAAACATCTTTTCATCCTCCGTCCAACACGTGACTGAACAGTGGGGCGTAAATCCGACGTCTCCAGCGTCAAATGTTGTTGACTGAGACCTTCTGTCCGTCTCTACCTTCCTGGTGCAGCCGACCGGCAGGTTTCCTACGAACACCGTCCTCTTCGTCTTCACCGCCTCCTCCGCCTTTCTGGTTTTCATCTTCTGTCTCTTCAGCACCCACTTCTCCACGTCGTTCTCTGCGTCCGGCTCCGGAGCTTTCCTCTTCTTCTTCTTCGCGGGCGTCTCCTGCCCTTGCTCGTCCTCGTCTGCATTCAGTAAGCTGATCTCTCTGAAGACGCCGGACAGAGACGAAGAAGAAGAATGGAGAGAATCAGAGCGATCAGTGTTACAGTCGAACAAAAGACAATCAATCACCAACGATGTCAAACATCTTCTGGTTTCAGCTTCTTAAATGTGACGACTTTCTGCTTTTCTTTGTCTCTGACACTAAATAAAGTCTTTGGGTTTCGGACAGTTTGTTGGACAAAAGAAGACATTAGAAGACGTCACTTCGGACTCTGTGACATTGTGATGAGCATTTTTCACAATTTCTTTATCAATTAATTGGCAGATTATTCTATAATGAAAACAATCATTAGTTGCGGCTCTTCGTATTATTATGTGCCGATGCAAAGAAGAAAAAACAGGAGGAAAATAGAGGAAGAGCAGAACAAGGAGGCGAGAGAGAAGAGAAACTGCTCACCTGTTTTCCAGCTTCTGTTCGGCTTCTGATTTCTCTTTCAGCTGCTGCTTCTTCTTCTGGCTGGACTGACCTTTGACCTCTGGCTCCTTCTGATGCTCCTTTTCTTCTGCGCTCCTCTGAACAGGCTGCATGAAGAATATAACAAAGGATGAGTCTTGTGATATTCTACGTTGTTCTGAGGATAATCCCCAACAGATGGACAAGTCTGTCTGTTAAAAACTTTAGCGAGCGGCTGACTCTTCGTGTTGAACTTGATATCTGTGATTTACTTTTGGCGCCGGCTGAAACAGGAGCGGTGCAGCTGGCGCAGCGGCGCCGAACAAAGCCGACAGCGATGATCCAGAGGCTGCAGAGTTCTTCTGGAACAGACTTCCCGACACCTGACCCACCAGGTAGTCAGCTGGCTGCTGTCCTGACGACGTCTCTCCGCTGAGGACAGGAACACTGAGGTGAAGAAGACGCAGAACAGCTGCTCTCAGGTGTTCACATGCACATCCACACACTGCTGGACTGCTTCGTCTTTAATAACATTTATTTATTACTCTGTTGGTTGGATTACTTCTCTGATTCTGCAGAGAAACTTCTAAATACAACTGTTGAATGAACTCAACCAAATGAAAACTGTATTTACCTCTGAACTGTGGTGGAGTAGAATTATAAAACAGAAATACTCTGTGCTTTAAATACATATACTTAGTTACTTAACAGTGATGAATGAGCACATTGTCTCCACAGGTGTCAAGATGGATATCTGCTTATCCTGTAGTTATTATTTTAAAAACACTCTGTGGACTTTAAAGGCACGTAGAGTCAATCACACTGTCTTTAACCAGCAATAAATACAGACACTGAATAAGACGAACCAACAGAATCTGCCTCCACTTTAACTTGGGATCCACAGATGTGTAAACAAACCTCTGGTCACGTGTTTTCTTCATCGTTTCCTTCCAGATGATTCCAGCGTCACCTCAACACGGACTTCCGGTTTCTTTTATAGATTAAAAGAAGTGATTTGTGAGATTAAACGAAGCATTTACACGAGTTGGAGTCAGACAGTTACACGAGAGAACAGCGCGTCCACACGTTTCCCCTCTGGCTCACAGGCGTCCTACTGCGAAATAGTTCCCACGCAGAACACGATCGCAGCGGCACAAAGGTTCCTGTTTAATTTTTCCCTCGAGTGACGTTGATTTGACGCCAAACTGCCTCCGTCAGATCTGCGGAGGTTTCACGCACACACACTCGAATATACAGCGTGTTAAAATGATTGTTCACGAAACAACAACATATTTATTATATTTGTTCTAGAAAAGTTTTGTGAGGAAGCGAGTGCGTCTTCGAAAGATGTCACTTCCGGTGGAGCAGAGACGTGAAGTGTTTGTGTCCGGAGGTTAGCTAGCTGCGTAGCACAAACACAAGCTACGTTTAAAAACGTCCCGGGTGATTAAACAGTTGTGTTTTTATCTCAGTCATTACTTTAATCACTTTCCACCTTTGCGAGGAGCCGCGCGCGCCAGTTTATCCCGCTTGTTAACGTAACGTTAGCTTGATTAGCCGTCACTGCAGTGAAGGTAGCCGGCTCCTGTGTTAGCCGACAGTCTGACAGCGGCTTCACTCCAGTCTGACAGCGGCTTCACTCCTGGAGGCCTCGATGGGAGTTGACCAGGTGCAGCTGGAGGCGGACGCGGTCGGCAGGCGGGTGTCCTGCGACGGGGAGCGGGCCACGGTGCGGTATGTGGGCCCGGTGCCACCGACGGCAGGTAAGAGGGACACTTCACTGCACCTGTGATCGTTCCTGAGCAGCTGCTGGGTCAGAGTTTCCCCTCTGAGTCAGGAAAATATCTTCTTTGCCAACAACTGAAGAGCTTCAGAAGAGTTTTATTTTATTCAGTAAGTAAGAACAACCAGCACAGACAACTGTCAGCAGGCAGAAACAAAGATTAACATGGAGGCATAGACAGACTATCAGCCATACTGGAAGCAAACCAGTAACATGGTGTCAGGTTGGTTAAAGTGAGTATGAGCATCTTTAACCAACTGAGTGTCACCACCTCATCATACAGAAAACATTAAAACATGTCCGCACAGCCCAAACCCACAGGATTCACTCGGTCACTGAGTTCACAGACTCGCCCACTTGGATCCTTCAGCGCCTGCTGCTGATACTTAACACTGACGTCTGTTCGTGTGTGCAGGGCTGTGGCTCGGCGTGGAGTGGGATCACCCAGAGAGAGGCAAACACGACGGCAGCCATGATGGAGTCCAGTATTTCACCTGCAGGTAAAAAAAAAAAAGAAAGCTGGAAGTTTGGTATCCACTGAGATTAAAGCCAGTGTTCCCACGTAGTTCATGATCAAAGCTGGTCATGATCCGTGTGAGGATGGAAAGCCCAAAATACTTTCTGTCACATGTGGACAGTCAGTAAGTGTTGTGTCCCTGATGGGTTTCCGCTCTCAGACATCCTAAAGGAGGCTCCTTCGTCCGGCCAGCGAATGTGAGCTTCGGTGTGGACTTCCTGACCGCCATGCAGCAGGTGTACCAGACCAACACGGAGGAGGTGCTGACCGACGCCTCCTCTGAGAAGCTCGACTGGATGCGACTCAGGGAGCGCAGGTACGACGCTCGGTCAGTCAGTCAGTCAGTGTTTAACAGGTCAGAGGTTTATTTCCTGTGTTTGATTTCACCTCCTTCTGTGTATTTCTGAATCTCTTGACAGTTTTGAGAAACTTCCCACGGTGTTGCTGACTCGCTCTGAAGTGAACGGGCCCGGAGCTGACGGAGAAATCAGGAAAACAGCGCCAAGTATCTTTCTGCAGAGCTGCCAGGCCTCAGTATGTTGTACGTGTTGTGTCTGAGGACACACAGGCTGTTCGGTCTGTCCTGACTCAGTGACACTGGCTACAGATGTGTCAGTATGAACGTGCCAGGCAGCAAAAACCTTTTTGTGATGGTTTTATTTCTTTTATTTGGGCTTTGTCACTTGTTTTTTATGTACAAATAACAGAACAGTTAATCATTTCACAAAAAAAAATAATTTCCAGATTAATGGATGAAGAGAATAATCATTATTTGAGTCTAGTGTCCTGCTGACGAGTTGATTCTGTCCAGAGGGAGAAGAGTTCAGGAAAGTCTGTGAGGAAATGACTCGGTGACTGTTGCCTCCATCAGGCTGTGTGTGTTGCTGTTAGTTGTTGGTTGTTGCTGTTAGTTGTTGTTGTTGTTGTTGTGTTTGTGAGCGCGCTCAGTGGCTCCTTAACGGCAGCGTTCAGACGTGAAGTATTTGGACCTGAGCGGGACTCTGCTGTGCTGCTGGGAAGACGTTTCTGCTGTCAGCCAGCAGCTGGACCATCTGGAGAATCTACAGCTCAGGTGTGTGTCTGTGTGTGTGTGTGTGTGTGTGTGTGTGTGTGTGTGTTTTCTCTGAACACTTCCTCTTGTCTTATTTGTTTCTCAGTAACAACAGACTGCAGTTGCCCTCTGACGTCTCTGCTCACGTTCAGGCGTTCAGCAGCCTCAGAGTCCTCGCCCTCAACAGCTGTGACCTCACCTGGCCACAGGTACGCATGTCTGCACACACAACACACAACACAGTCTGTGGTCACGTGTTCATCATCAGGATCAGTCGAGAAAGTCTTTCCCTGTTCAACTGCACCGTCAGAGGAAAAGATTGTTACGTTTATTTATTTTAATTTATTTGAATTTAATGTCAATATACAGAAAGAACGATATCAATAAATAACATGAATATTTAAAAAACTGGATTTTTACAGTCTCTACATATAATCACTGAGGTTAACTTCGTTGTTGAATGTTCAAACTATCAAAATTAAAGCTGCAACGATCAATCGATTAGTTCTCAATAATTAAATTAATTGCCAACTATGTTGATAATCAATTAATTAAAGGAATTAAGTCTCAATTCTGTGACGTCAGCTTGTTAAATGTGAATATTTTCCTCCTCTGCAACTAAACTGAATGTTTGTATTGTGACTTTTCATCATGTTCTGATATTTTATCATCAAACATCTGATTGATTGATCGAGTAAATAATCAACAGATGAATCTAACTGTCAGCTGCAGCTCGAGTCAAAATAAAAGTGTTGGTGTCTGATCTGTGGTCTGTCTCTCTGCTGGTCTGGGGTCAGATCCTGCAGTGCGCCCCCATGTGGCCGCAGCTGGAGGAGCTTTTTGTGGAAGCGAACAACATCACAGAGCTGCAGAGGTAACGCCGTCGGCTTCAGTGGGACGGCTGTGACATTCAGGCTGTGGAGACGTTGTGTAACTCTGGTGTGTTTGATGCTTTAAAGGCCTGACGGAGTCCTGCAGTCCCTCAAGAGTCTCACGCTGTCCTCTAATCCTTTACTGCAGCACAGTGTGCTCAGTGTGGCTGCTCTGCCCAGGTACACTCCACCTGTGTGTCCGCAGCTTAATGTCACACATTAACAGGAACATATTTAAAGGAACAGTTCACCCTGAAATGTAAACTCAGTCATCATCTCCTCCCTCCATGCTGATGGAAAGTCAGATGATGGAGCTTCACAGTGAAACAGCTGAAGTGGCTGACATTACATTAAATGTCCACAGTTTAATTATAAAGCTCTTCATGTGTTAAAAACGGTTAGCGGTTGCTAACAAGTGTCTAAATGAGACTACAGACTGACTGAGCCTGACTTTATATCATCAGGAGGAGATTATGGCTGAGCCTGACTTAAATATCATCAGGAGGAGATGATGACTGAGCCTGACTTTATATCATCAGGAGGAGATGATGACTGAGCCTGACTTTATATCATCAGGAGGAGATGATGATGGCTGAGCCTGACTTTATATCATCAGGAGGAGATGATGGCTGAGCCTGACTTTATATCATCAGGAGGAGATGATGGCTGAGCCTGACTTTATATCATCAGGAGGAGATGATGGCTGAGCCTGACTTTATATCATCAGGAGGAGATGATGACTGAGTGAACTGTTCCTTTAACAGCAGACTGACAGACTCTGTGCTGTGTGGTTTCAGACTGGAGCAGCTGAGCTTGTCTAACACTGGACTGTCTGACCTTCGGTTTGATGACGCTGCTCCTGGTAACTGGATCATATTTACACTGTGTGTGTGTGTGTGTGTGTGTGTGTGTGTGTGTGTGTGTGGACAGAAAGACACGGAGCTGTAACTGTGTGTTTCCTCTGTAGGAGCTCAAACAGCCATGTTTCCATCACTGACGAGTCTGAACCTGGACCAGAACAACATCACTGAGGTCAGAGACACAAACACAAACGGACCTTCAGAGGAACCAGACTCTGTGTCAGAATCCAGCTCCACTGATCCTCTCTCTCTCTCTCTCTCTCTCTCTCTCTCTCTCTCTCTCTCTCTCTCTCTCTCTCTCTCTCTCTCTCTCTCTCAGTGGTGTGTGGTGGACGAGTTAGCCAAGTTGCCCAGTTTGGTGAAGTTTTCATGTCGCAACAACCGACTGGTGAGCCCTGATGGAAACCCCAGAACAGCCAATCAGCTGCTCATCGCCAAACTGGGACGGCTGGTCTTCCTCAACAGCTGTGAGGTGTGTGTGTCTGTGTGTGTGTGTGTGTGTGCGTGCGTGCGCGTGCGTGTGCGCACATGCTGACCCGTTGCCATGGTTTCCATCAGATCCAAGCTGATGACAGGAGGGGGGCGGAGCTCGACTACATCAAGATGTTCGGAGAGGAGTGGCTGAAGGCCGGCGGGGGGAGCGAGCCCAGCAGCCAGTTCACCTGTCAGCACCCTCGTTACCTGAGCCTCATCGACAGTAAGCCACGCCCACAACAGGTCACAGAGCGGCCGATTGGCTGAGGATTTAAAGGGGCAGTCAGTAAAATGTGACTGTACTGACATCTAGAGGCGGCTGTGAAGACAAAGTATTGATTCAACACAAACAAGCCACTGACTGCGAACGTCTTTAGATGAAGAGAGTGTATTAATATTGAAACGTCTCTTCTGATGATGATGGTGATGGTGATGATGATGGTGGTGATGATGGTGGTGATGATGATGATCATCTCGTCCTGTGTTTCAGAGTACGGCGCTCCAGAGGAGGGCGAGCTGAAGAAGCCGGAGCCGTTTGCGCTGAAAAATCAGCTCTTAAGTAAGTCTCGCCTCTTTCTGCTATCTGCTGCCTGATTGGCTGTTACATACAGGCCGTGAATTAAAGTGGTTCCCAACCTTCCCGACACCCACCAGGGGTCGCCAGAGCTTCATGGAAGGTCGTGAGGCCTCTGATTTAAAGGGACGTAAGAAATCTTTATTTTTAAATTAACTGTAGGCCGATACAAAGTTTTTTCTCTGTCCATAAAATATGTCACCTGTTGTCAGTTAACTCAGTGATGGAAAAGATTAAAAACACTTTGTAACCACTGAATTAACAAACTGTTAACAAACACTGTTAAAGCCTGAAAAATATGAGGAAAACATTTTCTGTTTGGAGCCGAGAGGTTTGTCTTCTTTGGTTTAACACATGAAAAAAACAAACATTTTCATGCGTTAAATCAAGTAAAACTATTTTTTTCACTCAGTTCCACGTATGAAAAAATTATCCTAAAAGAAATTATTTATCTTTTTAATTTCTCTGCAGAAATCTTTTTTTCCTTCTCGGTTTGCGGCAAGGAATTTTTTTTTCTCCTGGAAAAAAAACCAAAACAATTTTTACTTGGTTACAAACACTGAAAAAAGAAGCTTGTTTTAAAAAAAATAGCTTCACACAAATTTAAATATTTTTTTCACCAAGTTTATTTGTTCTGTCTGATCTAAAACATTTTCTCTCCTGTGTTCATGAATTGTGATCTGGTGGAAAGAAAAAAAAGTTTCACCAGGATGATCTTCACGTGAAAAAGAAAAAAAGATTTTCAGAGGACGTTTTTTTTTTTTCTGTGTGAAAAAATGATTTGCTTTGTTTTTTTCCTGGATCATAATTCATGAACACAGGAGAGAAAATAATTCAGATCAGACACAAAGTGGATCACCAGAAGAAAAAATGTCTCCTCATCATTTCCAGGAAAAAAGAAAAACAATTTCAGGAGAGAAACATTTTGTTACAAGAGAAAATGTTTTTTTTTTTCGTGGAATCAAACCGAGAGAAAAACATCACTTGGTTTAACTCATGAAGAAAAAAGCTTTTTCCAGGATATTTGATCTTTCGAAGTCCCTTAATTCTTTCTACCAGTAAAAACATGAAAGAAAACGTTCTCATGTTTTAGGTCAGTTCCACAGATGAGGACAGATTATCCATCTCAGTTTCTTCTCAGTTCGCTGCGCAGAATTATTTTTTTTCAACTCATGAAAAAAATCTTGTTTAACAAAAAAAAAGTTTGCTGGTTTCACACAAAAAAAAATCCCCTGAAATGTTATTTTTCACAGATGGAAAACAAAATGAAGTAACTTTCTGTTTTTCTGTTTAATATGTTACCAGTCGTCAGTGAACCACTGAACTAACAAACTGTTGTTGCAGCAGAGTGATCTCAGCTCTTTTCCTCACCAGAGATCACGTTTGTGTTTCCTGACGCTGCCGAGCGGAAGCCGATCGAGAAGAAGCTTCCAGGTAAAAACGTCAGAAAGTGTTTTTCTCTTCTGTGTTTCACTCGTGATTGAACCTCCTCCGGCATCATGAAGCTCGGAGAGGGTCTGAACGCAGCGGCAGAAGTGTGAGATCTGGTCCGGTTGAGTTGACGCTGTGTTTCCTGCTCTGCAGCCTCCATGGTCGTTCAGAAGGTGAAGGGACTCCTGTACAGACTGCTGAAGGTTCCTGCTGCAGATCTGAAGCTCTCCTACACCAGCCTCAAGGTGAGACGGCAAACTGTGAGGACGTGTCTCCACTGCCGAGGAGTCGTGTCCCCGGGTGGTGCCTGGCTCGAATGTCTCCTGAAGTTAAACCATTGAAGTCTTGTATATGTGTGTGACCGTGTGTGTGTGACCGTGTGTGTGAGTGTCAGTCCTGAGTGCAGTCTAGCAGCTGATTCCTCTGACGTACTGAAACCCTGTGTGCAGATGGTCGGGACAGAGTTTGAGATCGACAGCGACCTGAAGACTCTTCAGTTTTACTCCATAGAAGACGGAGACCAGGTGCTGGTCCGCTGGTGAAGAACCGGTCCGCGGAGCAGAGACCTCCAGGACTGTTCTCGAGGACACAGACCGGCACTGAGGTGGATTTACTTCAGACCGACTCACTGGACCTGTTGACTGTCTCAGACGTTGAACCACAGACACTGTTTGATCCGGTGTGTTCACCTTCAGTCTGCTGCCTCACCACTAGATGGCACCGAGTCCTTCACTCTGCACCTTTCACGCCTGATCAACTCTTGTTGTTTGCATTTGTTGCTGTGTAATCTGATTACTCAGAAGTGCCTTGTTAGCGTTTCAGTTTGGCCGACAGTCACAGCTGATACAGACTGTTGGGCAGTTTCCAGCCTCGTCAGATATATTAAGGAAGCAGTCGTCTGAGCTCGTTAGTTCACTGATGTCGCCGACGTCCTGCTGTTCTGACATAATTATACAATGTTTCAGCATTATTAGCGCAGGTATGCAGCTTTTTAAACTAATAGTCGATAATTATCACGATATATATTTAACAATAATAATGTTGAATAAAATAAAACACAATTATCTATTGTCAGAATGAACAGGTGACAAACATCCAACAGAACCAACCAAATCTCTTTATGTTAAACACTGAATAAATACAATGATGAATATGTTCAACAAATCGCCTGTTTCAAACGTGTCTAAAACATTTTAGAGGCAGTTTACTGAACTGAACGTTGATTAAAGACAATAAAATCAAAAGGTAAAGTTGAGGATGGTTCTGCTGCTGTATTCTTTGACTATTGCACATTCTTGTTCAGTTCAGTTCAGCTTTAACGCCTCCTGTTCTATCAGACCTGATGTGGTTCGGACATGCGACCGGTACCTTCTGAGATGATGGAGGAGGTTGGTGGTGGTTCCAGTTCTGCTGAGGACGGGTCGCCGACACATTTTGCACCTAACGCTGGTCTGTGCTGTGTCAGACTTCAGGTAGCCGAACTATTTCCAAATAACCGAAGTGGTTTGACCTTTCTTCGGTACAATTTCTTCGTCTTTCGCAGTTTCCTCGCGCTCGGTGTCGCTAGTCGGACCGCTCATTGTCTCGGTCACCGTCATTCTGAGTAGTTGTGAGTGGGAGGGGCCGGAAACATGCATCTGTTTCTCTGCTGTGCGATTGGCTGTTGATGTAGCGTTTTCTAGGTGAAGGAAACGGACTCAAAAATAACTATCGAAAATAAATGTCATAAATTTATCATCGTTATCGTGGAAGGTTTTATCATGAAAATGATCGAGATTGTTTTATCGCCGTTTGTTTTGTTTTTTTTCCCCACTCAGTTCAACGCATGAAAACAAAAAGATATTTGAGTTTAAAGAACTTTTTTAATAAGAACTTTCTCCTGGAAAAAATCACGTTTTCACTCGTTCCACGCTTTTGTTTTATTTGGTCTTTGTGTGTTTCACACAGAAACATTTTCAGGAACAAATGGATTTCTCCACAAAGAAAAAAAAAAAAAAGGTTTTTCCAGGATAATTTTTTTTCGGCTTCACAAACGAACAAAAAACATTTCCAGGAATTAATTTTTCTCCTGGGGGAAAAAAATGTTTTCACTCGGTTACAAACAAAATTTCCAGAAAAAAATGTCCTTTCTTTGTTTCACACGGACTATTTTTATTTCTCCTGGAAAAAAAAGACAAAACATTTTTTCACTCTGTTCCACGCCTAAAAAAACAAATCTTGGTTTAAAAAAACGTTTCCAGGATATTTAATATTTCTAAGTTTCTTAATTTTTTCTACAAGAAAATTAAATTTATTAGGTTAATGTTTTTTTCCATCAGTTCCAGGCATGAAAAAGATTCTTTGCGCCAAAAAAAAAATGTTTTTTCAGGTTTCACACACAATAAAATGATCTTGTTTAAACAAAATGAATATAAAAGCTGTTTCACACATGAAAAATGTCCTGATTTTTTTTTTTTGCTGATGAAAAAAAATGAAGAAACTTTAAAAAAAATAAAATAATAATACATTTCTACCAAGTTGTTAGAGGAGAAAAAATAATTTAGATCAGACTTAGGAAATGGACCAGGACAAAAAAAGGTTTTTACTTTCTCCTCCGTACATTCGTCATCACCAGTGTGGCTTAAAAACAGGAAACAGAAGAAAGCAGCCGATCGAACGCGTCACCAGGATTCAACAAGAAGACGTGTTTTTAAAGACACGTCACTTTTTCTGGAGCTGATGATGGAAGCAGCTCAGGAGTGAGACATCGAGGCCGATGACGACGTTAGCGCGGGTACTTTTTGTTATCTTGTACTTAAGTCTCGCTTTCAAACTTCGATACAATCCCTCGATGCCTCGGTTTGTAGCACAAATTTCAGATTTTTAATAAAAGATAAAATTAACGAGGCTTGTGTGTCGTGTGTTAATCAGCATCAGAGTTAATTAACTTCAGTATTTATGTATCAGTGTTTCTGTGTCATCGACAGACTGACGTTTAGTTTGTTTTCTCAGCATCACGAGTGAAGATGAAGCGGAGACCAGGTTCTGTGTTAACTCGAGGTGACACGATGATTAACTCGAGATCTGGAGTTAACGGCCGCTCTGGGCTTCCGTAGTTTACAGAATCATCAGATCATCGTCTGCTGATCTGAGCTCAGTCTGTAGAGTCTGAACACTTGGACCACCAGAGGGCAGCAGAGGCTTGGATTTGAGTCCAGAACAGTAAAGGACCAGTTCACTTCATTTTTATTACGTTATTCACTCTGAATTCACTTTGAGGTGTTTCCATTTCATTCTACTCTGACAGCTTCAGTTACTTTAGTTACCTTACGGATTAAACTACTCAACAAAGTGTTTACCTGAAGTGATGAACACGTGAAGGCATCCAGTGATCCAATCAATGTGATTCTGAAGTGGTGATTTCTGCCTCATCCTGATCCTGATCCATTACAACTGAACACAAACTTCTATATTAATAACATCAAATATCAGATCAACGTGTTTCCTCCTGAATGTTTGTTAAAAACTGCTGTTCGAGGAAACGACTGAAACGTTTCGGTGTGTTTCAGATTTATTTCTGCAGTAGGAACCAGCGGCTTGGAGCTGAGAGCCGGACCGACATGTTGCTCTGACAGGAAGAAGAACCAGGTAAAATACAGTAACAGCAGATTTAACCTTTTTAAAGATGAAACATGACAAGGCTTCTGTGATCGTATTTTGTCTCCATTTAATGATGAATTCTGTGTTTTGGACTAAATGTGTGACTGAAGTGGATCTAGAGGACGTTTCTGCTGAAACACAAAGACACTTTATTGGTGAGTTGGCAGAAGTTTGCACACGCCAGTTTGTTGATTGTTTGTTGCTGATGTGGTTTCATCTTGAAAAGGTTTGCACGAATAGAAACAGGATCTAAACTTTCTTACGCTGCGACGTAACGATGACGATACTCAGGTTTGCTTCACTGTGTCTGTGTTTAGTGAACGAGCCGGAAGACTAACGATGAATATTATCTGACTGTGACTGCAGCAGCAGGAGGAGGAGGAGGAGGAGGAGGAGGAGGAGGAGGAGGAGGAGGAGGAGGAGGAGGAGGAGGAGGAGGAGGGTCTCAGGACGGTGCGACGCGTTTCTCTTTCCTGTTGTTGGAGTCCACGCAGCCTGCTGTGAATCCAAGATGGCCGCAGCCGTCGTCCTCCATGATGGAGCCGCCACGAGGGTGAGTGTCTGATCCTCAACAGTGTTTATGAGCATGAAGCAGAAGAGAGCAGACGGTGACTTGATACTTAAAAAAGTATTTATTGAGGCTGTACAGGCTGTTAATGTTCAGTACAGACACATAGTACTTCATGATGGGCTGCACAACACCGACCAACACCAGAACCGCCCTGCAGTGGACGCTGATTAATAATCAACGTCTCGCCACAGTCGGGGATGTGTTGCTGTCGTGCGGCCCTGTTGGACCGGTCCGTGTCGTCCCTGATGGGCTTCAGTTACCAGAAAAAACCTGAGCTGAGTTTGTTAAAGCCGACGAGACACCGAGCCGCTCTTCACTTCACCCACAATGCACCTGTCATGTTGTCAGTTTTTACATGTGACACGTGAACAGTTGTGATTCCAGTCCAGACTTTTCTCCTCAAACATCTCCACCTGGTTAAAGTCAGTTTTCACCTGTTTGATAAAAGTCACAGAGCCCCGAAACCCGTCACTGGATTTAATGAGGCTTTAATGAGATAAAATACCAGTGACGTTAAAACTGCTTCTGTATTTTCATCTCTGTGACGATCGGTTAGAGAAAAATCAATCAATCAATTTGTGCTCAGCAGAACGATGCCGTCAATAAATCAAATCAAAGGTAGTTTCTTATTCTTGTTTGCTGAGAGACCGGCTGATTTTATCAGAGCTAAATCTTTCAGGAAGTCTGAGAGCGGAAAAACTAAAATGAAATAATTTGATCAGATTTGAACTTGTATTTTATTTTAGTGCAGAGCTGCAAAGATTAATCGATTAGTGTCAACTGTGAAGTTAATCGCTGACGGTCGATGAAACGGTTTAAGTGATTTTTTTTTTTAAAAGTCAAAAATGTAATTAAAATAAATAAAAATAAATTTAAGTTGAATATTTTCTGGTTTCTTCTCCTCTGACAGTAAATTAAATATCTTTGTGATGTGGACAAAATGAGACATTTGAGGACATCATCTTTGACTTTGGAAGATAAAATGTCAGAAATTTTTTTTTTTTTTTTTAAAAAGTCAATCAGTGTTTCCAAAACAACGAGTTGATTAATGGAGAAAATAATTTTAAAAAATTGCCGTCAATGAAAATCATCTTTATTTGCAGCCCTACTGTTTAATTTGTTGTTTTCTTTGATTTGAAATAAGACAATGAGAAATTATGGGAATATATTTTAGAAAAAGTAAACATGTTAACAAACGACTGCAACACAAAATACATCGTCCAGGTTTGTTCGAGTCTCCTAAATGTTAATTTTCATCTTTTTTATGGAAAAAATAGTTTCAACTTGACCGAAAAATTCTGCTGATGGAGAAAAAAAAATCTAAATTCTTCGCCGTCAGTTTGTTAAATGTGAACATCTTATTTTTTTTAAAAAATCCAAACAACAAATCGATTAATCGAGAAAATAATCAACAGATTCTGAAAATAGTCTTCAGCTGCAGCTCAAAGTTTACGACCTACTGAAGTTCAGATGTTCATGTTTAAAAATGAATAATTAGTGAAAATGAAACCAAACGGCACCATGATGAACATCCTCAACTTCTAATTTAAGTTTAAATGTTTAATTTGTCCTGATTTCTTATTAAAATATGATTTCTATCTTTTTCATCGTCGATTTCACAACAACATTTTATCAGAAACAAACTTTATAAACTGTTTGAGTGATTTCATTTTAATGTTGGCAGCTACAGGCTTCCATATTTCAGGATTTTAAAAACGTGACAGTTTTTATTTATCAGCGACTGGAATCATCACCGCACGTCTTCAATGTAAAGATGACGTTTACATGAAAAGTTCAGACAGGAGCTGCACATCATCATCATCATCATCATCATCATCAGGTCTCAGGCACCGATTAGAAAAAAAAGAGAGAATGTCGTCTGCATATCAAGTCATTATTTACAAGTTCATATAAAAAAGTACACTGCGAGTCTTAAAACAAACAACAGAATAAATCTTGTGAGTTGTTCACATCACACAGGACCGGTTCTCTGGCTCATCGTGGTTCTGTTAGTGGTCCAAAATACTGAGTATATATATTCATGTCAGTGTGGGGGAGGAAACATCAGATATTACAACTGCTAAAAATTTAAGGTACGTTTTATTTTATCAATGAAAAATTTTGAAAAAAATTAATTAAGTCTGATTAAATGTTTTAGCGTCATTAATATCTCAAGTTTGAAAAATACAGATTTTAGTAAATTAGCATTAATTAGCATCTTTCTCTTTAATATTTTGAAGCTAAAATAAGTTTTGATGGCGTGCAGGTTTTTAAAAATCCAATCAGATGTGCAGAGAAACGACGAATGTACGGAAGCCCTGAGGAGGCAAGTGAGGGAGAAAAAAGAAGCTGAGTTTGAATTTCAGAAGTTAAAACTTCGATTCTTTGGATACAACGATAAAAAATAAAAAGGAAAAAAGTCCTCGTCACACAAAATAAGATATTTTCTGTCTTTTTGTTTTATTAGCTCTGGTACAGAAAAAGTTAGTGAACAACATATTAATAATATTAATGTTTTTTATGTTTATTGCTTTGGTACTTTTTATACCATCGATTGTCAAATCGTTTTAAACGCATGGTCTCAAATACTGAAGTCAGCTGGAAACATGAATGTTTAAACATGCAGCAGCGACGCAGTTCAGCCTCTTCAAATTAAATAAAGTGGCTGCAGATTTGTTCCCCCGTCTGGCTCCTCCAGGCTTCCGTATCAATGACTGACTTGTGTCATTTTTTTGATCTGCACCCGTCTCTGTCCCACAGCAGAGCTACTGACCGATCCGGACGATCTCAGCTATAAAGTGTCTGACGCCAACCTGAAACATTTAATCAACGTTTTGGATTTGTAGTTTCTTCTAGTTTTTCTTTTTTTTGGATTAACTAAAAAAAACGATGCATTTTATTTCCTGTAACCGGACGTAATCTTTTAGCTTTGGCTTGTTCGTCAACCTGCTGTAACTCTTCAACACGCTGAGCGGCTGGTGAAGTCAAACTATGTGACAGGATTTCTCCATCAGTTCACTGACCCCTGATGGTTTTCGTTCAAACTGCAACATATTGATGAATTTAAGTTCTTCACTACAACAAAAATGTCATTTTCAGAAACCTTTAAGGCATTTTGTAAAACGTCAAACATTTTCACGGCCCTTGGGAACCGTTCCCTCGAGTATCTGAGCACGAGAGAAGATTTCTAAAATCAAATCTGATTGTTTTCTCGCAGTTTTGTTTCAGAGCACATCTATAAGAAATCAATAAGGAACAACTACAGAGTTTCACTTTTAAAATACAATAAAAACACAACAGGAAGTTCGTCGATCAGCACCCTTTCAAAGTAATATCATTTGGTCAAAGAGTTTTTGGTTCACCTGCCGTCTTTAGAAAACCCCTGTACGTCAGGGTTGGAATGAAAATCTCCAACCAGGAATCAGATTACAAACAGAAACTACATCTGAATTCAACAGTTGATGATGTCACCGGCGGACCTGAAGTGTGACATCATAACCACGGTGAAGTCTGAACAGCTCTTAAAGGCCAAAAACACGTCAAACTCTGAAACGATCGTAGAAATGTTTGATTCAAGTAAGAAAAGTGGAAAACACCAAAATTCAGTTAAGTGTGTTTTGTCTGTTTGTCTCCCAGCAGCAGCAGCAGCGGCGGCGTCGCTCTGCAGAGCTCACAGGTTCCTCTCCACGCAGCGGCCGTCGGCGCTGTCGTCAGGACAACGGCAGGTGAATCCACCGAGCCGCGGCAGACACAGGTGAGAGCAGCCGCCGTTGTTGGCGCAGTAGTTGTAGGCTGACAGGAGACAGAAGGAAGACAGTTAGGAAATATTACATTTAGTGAATCAAACCGTAATCGACCTCAATAAAGTTAAACTAAAAGTTTAAGTAATAATAATCATGTCTCACCAGACTCCCTTTAAAAAACGTGCAATTTTAGTTGTTCAGTGAGGAGAAACTCAGACACCATGTGAGCTGTAAGTCACTCAGACGCAGGTTAAAGTCAGCAGAGAGCTGAACACTGATCGGATCAGTCAGGACCGGTGCTGATAACGGGTCTGCTCACACACAGAACTGAACATGTTGCCAGGTAAAATAGAAAAGCTTTGTGCGGAAGTTTAATGAACAGTTCATCACTTATAAACCAGCAGGTGGACCCAGGCAGCTGTACAGCTCAGGGCCCAGAGCCAGATGTGAGTCTCCGTATCCACAGCTGGCTCCCCTGAGGTCACTGCACCGCACAGTTCCCACGCTTATATCCGTCCACATACTACACATGTGAAATCAATTACTGCGGTCACCGAGTGCAGCGCCATTAAACTGCTCCGGGTGCAGTTCTCCGTACGTGGACGACCAAATCAGCTCCACTTTAATGTTGATAATGTGACAGTCGAGATTTTTCAGAACTCTACGTTAAGTTTCGTAGTCCACAGAACATTTCTGGAGTTTGATTTGATTTAAAATGTAAAAACAACCAAAAAAAAAAACACCAAATGTCTCCGTACAGCCCCGAGATCACAAACTGATCTGAAAAGATGTTTTTTAAACCCTTTATTCAGCTGAAATCTAAACTTTAGCAGCTACGCTAAACGACAAAAAGTGAAAATCTTTACAAGTTCTTTTTTTTTTCTCTTTCATCTGTGAAAACAAAAAAATCAGGAGAATTTTTTTCATGTGTGAAACTGAGTTAGAAAAGATTGTAAGATTATTTTCAGTGTTTGTTTTTGTCTCTTTTTGACTACAATAGTCTCAATAGGACCAACAGCATTTATGTTGTATTACAGAAACAAACGATGACCTCACAAAAAAAATTGTCCTGAAAAATGTATTTTTACAAATGTTTTAACTTTTCTACTGAAAGAGAAATTTCACTTGTTTCACACCTGAAAAAGATGTAATTGAACGTTAAGATGAAATCTTCACTTTAGCTGTTGTGCAAAAAGCAACCACACGTCGCGGGTGTAAACGAAAACTGGTTAAAAAAATATTTTTTTCAATATGTGAAAACACGTGAAAAATAAAATTTAGGAGATTTTTTTTTTTACATGTGAAACCGGGTGGAAATTATTAAATTATTAAAAAAAGGGTTTTCTCCTGAAAGTGTTTTTTCCACAAAATTTAACTCAAAATTTTAGTTTTTTGTTTTTCACGTTTTCACAATTTGAATTAAAATATTATGAAATTTAGGAAGATTATTCTGGTAAAACACAGGACAGAAAACAGTTTAGTTCAGACTTGAAAATGGATCACCAGAAAAAAGATCTCGTCACCCACCAGGGCTTCCGTACATCTCGGTCTACCTGCTGGTTTTGGGTAAACTGTCATTTATGTTTAGTCTGTGGCCCAGCAGGTAAATGAGATCGATTATTAGCATCACACAGGTATTTTAGATAAATGAGATGTATACACGTCCTGATAAAAGACTAATTATATTCAGGCGATGTGTTTTGCTGACAGAGCGTTACCTTGTGGACACTGTGTGGGTGTCGTGGTGATGCCGTACAGCCGCGAGCGTTTCTGAGGCAGAAACTCTTCCGTCTCTCTCTCCGACTGACGGTCCACAGCGACCACCGCCTCCCTGCAAAACAAACATGAGCATTAAACAGACGGTCACATTAACGCCGCTGATGAACACACTGAAGAAGTTTATGTGACAGGTCCAGTCAAACAACGGAGCTGAAGATGGCAGCGTTTACAGCCCAGCACGACTGTTTACTTCAGCTCCACTCAGTCTGTTAATGGACTCGAGGGTGTGGAGAGTTTGTTTTAGTCGTCGGGATGTTGAGTGAGACATTACTTGGAAATTACTTATAATTATAAGACAGTTGAGCTTCACTGTGTACAGTTTTTGTTTAAACAGCTCTAACAGAGTGAGACGCTGATCTCAAGTCAGTTTCAGGAGTCACACTCTTTAAGTTAGACTTTCATTCATATCGGATCAATTTGCTTGGTAGTTTTGAATGAAGACCTTCAGTATTTGGATTAATTAGCTGTCAAAAGTCAGATCAACATTTCATATATAATGCTCCTCTGTACATCTATTTCACTGTGTATACTAATCAGGTTTAGGCAACAAAATTATGAAGTCAGATTTTGACTACAAAAGTAATCTGTCAGGTTTAGGCCACAAAAGTTCTCGGTTACATTTAGGCGACAAAATGAATCTGTGGTTGAGGCGACAAAAGTACTAAATTAGATTTAGGCGACAAAAGTACTAAATTAGATTTAGGTGACAAAAGTACTCGGTTATGTTTAGGTGAAAAAAGTAATGTCAGGTTTAGGCGACAAAACTACTAAATTAGATTTAGGTGAAAAGTAAACTGTCAGGTTTAGGCCACAAAAGTACTCGGTTACGTTTAGGCGACAAAATGAATCTGGTTTAGGTGAAAAAAGTAGTCGGTCAGGTTTAGGCGACAAAAGTACTAAATTAGATTTAGGCGACAAAATTAATCTGAGGTTTAGGCGACAAAACTAATAAATTAGATTTAGGTGAAAAAAGTAATCTGTCAGGTTTAGGCCACAAAAGTTCTCGGTTACGTTTAGGCGACAAAATGAATCTGTGGTTGAGGCGACAAAAGTAGTCGGTCAGGTTTAGGTGAAAAAAGTACTAAATTAGATTTAGGTGAAAAGTAAACTGTCAGGTTTAGGCGACAAAAGTACTAAATTAGATTTAGGCGACAAAATTAATCTGAGGTTTAGGCGACAAAACTACTAAATTAGATTTAGGTGAAAAGTTATCTGTCAGGTTTAGGCCACAAAAGTTCTCGGTTACGTTTAGGCGACAAAATGAATCTGTGGTTGAGGCGACAAAAGTACTAAATTAGATTTAGGCGACAAAAGTACTCGGTTATGTTTAGGTGAAAAAAGTAATGTCAGGTTTAGGCGACAAAATTATGAAGTCAGATTTTGACTACAAAAGTAATCTGTCAGGTTTAGGCCACAAAAGTTCTCGGTTACGTTTAGGCGACAAAATGAATCTGTGGTTGAGGCGACAAAAGTACTAAATTAGATTTAGGTGAAAAAAGTAATGTCAGGTTTAGGCGACAAAACTACTAAATTAGATTTAGGTGAAAAGTAAACAGTCAGGTTTAGGCCACAAAAGTACTCGGCTATGTTTAGGCCACAAAATTAATCTGGTTTAGGTGAAAAAAGTAGTCTGTCAGGTTTAGGCCACAAAAGTTCTCGGTTACGTTTAGGCGACAAAATGAATCTGTGGTTTAGGCGACAAAAGTACTAAATTAGATTTAGGCGACAAAAGTACTCCGTTACGTTTAGGTGAAAAAATGAATCTGTGGTTTAGGCGACAAAAGTACTAAATTAGATTTAGGCGACAAAATTAATCTGAGGTTTAGGCGACAAAACTACTAAATTAGATTTAGGTGAAAAGTAATCTGTCAGGTTTATGCCACAAAAGTACTCGGTTACGTTTAGGCGACAAAATGAATCTGAGGTTTAGGCGACAAAACTACTAAATTAGATTTAGGCGAAAAAAGTAGCTGGTCAGGTTTAGGCCACAAAATTATGAAGTCAGATTTTGACTAGAAAATTAATCTGAGGTTTAGGCGACAAAACTACTAAATTAGATTTAGGTGAAAAGTTATCTGTCAGGTTTAGGCCACAAAATTAATCTGAGGTTTAGGCGATGAAAGTACTCGATTAGCTTTACCGATCTACCGTCTCCTTGCTGTGAACAGCCACATACAGAGAATTGAGTGTGTCGCTGAGTGCATTACCTCCTCCAGTCGGTGTAGTAAAGGTTTCTTCCAAAGGAGACGAGAGCAAAGGGATACTGGATCCCTTCAACGATCGTCCTCCTCAGCCTGCGGTGAGGATCCATACACTCCACCTTACGAGTACCTGCAGACCCATCAATCAGTCAATACACCTGGACTGACAGCAACCGGATCAGTTCTAAAGGACAACGGTTGATCAGACTACTGGTTCAGCTTCCTGTCAGGTGCGTCTCACCTGCGTCGGCCCAGCACAGCTGCTGGTTGTCAGAGTCAAAGGTCAGCCCATTGGGAAGTCCCAGGTCATCTTTCACCAGGACGATCCTCTCCGTCCCATCCATGTTGGCCATCTCGATTTTAGGCCCGTCTCTGTTCCAGTCGGCCCAGTACAGCCGCCTGCACCAACAGGACAAAACCAGTGAGACCAAACCTCTGCTGCTGTTCGGGTTTCAACAAGCACTTTAACAACCTGAGGAAATCATGTTGCCTCAAACCGATTCATCTCATCTTTAATCACTCACCCGTACGCCGAGTTGGTGACGATGGGTCGCGGGTTGATCAGATCGGTGTCAAACAGGACTCTGCGCTGGCTGCCGTCCAGTTTGGAAACTTCCACGGTGTCACGCATGGAGTCGGTCCAGAAGAGGAGACGAGCAACGTGGTCGATGGCGATGCCTTCAGGACTCTGGAGGCCTGAGGACGGATGGTACAGATACACGTCGGTCAGGGGTCGACTGATCGGGCCGATACAGATTATTAGAAAGGACCAACATCTGGAACCGATGTTCATTAGCAGTAAACATGGTAGAATGAACCTAAGTACAATTTAGTTCTTAAGTACAATTTAGAAGTATTTTACTTGAGTATTTCCATTTTCTGCTACTTCACACTTCTTCTCCACTACATTACAGATGCTGCAGCCCGGAGCTCTCCGACACCCGAACTTGGGCGTAAGTCTTATTTTTGGTCAAAAAGCTGCTTGACGGGAGATAACTCGCTCTGCTGAGGGCGAAACTGGAACAGCGACCGGACGAGCTGAGAGGAGACAGAATCGAGGAGGAAGCTGAGAGCGGCTCACTACCTCGTTACTTTACACAAACGCTCGCTCCCTTAGTGACGAGATTAAACGGTGGATCTGTGACAGTCGTGTGATATTCACTCACTGCACAACAACTGTTTATTGAGGTCTGTCTACTGGCCAGACGCTATTTCTCTATGGATATTTTTACTTTAGATTTTGTGATGCTGCTGATTGTTGTTGTGTTCTTTCATACAATGACATTAAAGAGTCTCTTCTACACTGTTTATCTGATCATTGTAGTCACTAGTTACTTTGCAGATTCGTGTTATTTTATTATTTATAGGCTGTTACTTGTGATCCAGATGTTGTTGTGGGCGGGACATCGTGTGAGAGGAAGCTGCATCAGAGCCGAAGTAGCACATTTTTAAATTAGTTTCTTTTATCGGCCATCTGACAGATAAATTACTGAATATTGGCCCGTTAATCGATCAGGACCGACAGTTCTGTCCCTCATCAGGACCTCATCTGCTCAGTCCAAATTAAGTGTGGGGACATTTTCCCCCCAAAAACGTTCCTGCTTCAGTCTCCTGCACAAAGACATCTACTTCCTGTTTGCTGACTTCTCGTCTTTTTAAAAAGTACCTGTAGTGATGACGGGGCTGATGTCTCCTCCGCTCAGTCGGGCCCTGCTGATGGCCGGCCCGGTGATGTCGGTCCAGTAAACCATCTTCTCCACACAGTCATAAGCCACAGCGATCACCACCCGG
This sequence comes from Pagrus major, assembly GCF_040436345.1. Taxonomy (NCBI): domain Eukaryota; kingdom Metazoa; phylum Chordata; class Actinopteri; order Spariformes; family Sparidae; genus Pagrus; species Pagrus major. The sequence goes on along the minus strand of NC_133215.1, from coordinate 2,380,733 downwards.
TCCTGAGAGAAGGACAGGAGGAGACAGACGGTTTCATTCATCTGGAGACGCTCTCAAAGAGTCTTTTGTCTGAAGTTACTGAACGTCGGAGAGCCATCGGGCTCGAAGACGCCGACGCAGAACATTAACTGACGACTTCTGGTCTTCATAACAGAGAAGAAAAGAGTTCTGATGCTGAAATCCGTTGCAGAACAATGAGAGGATTGTTTCAGCGAGCAGGAACGCTCTCACGTGTTTGAGCCACATTCATGACAGACGATATCTGCACATATGAGGACCAAATGTCGTCAGCAGGAAAAATCTTTAAAGTCGAGACATTGTGGCTGGTTGTCACTTCGAGTTAGTGGTTCTGCTCAAGGGATCATTTATGTCACAAATCTCAGTGTTGAGTCACTCCTGACAGACGTGATAGCAAAAAACATGAAAAACAAATAGTCGAGAATCAAAGCTTTGAAATGAGGATTAGATTTTAGTAAAGGTTGACAGGAACAGTCCGACATTCAGGAGGGACAGATGATGAGATGGACGTCAGTTTCTTGTCCGTCAGAGGTCTAGGACATGTTTAGCTTAGCTTAGCACAACGACTGGGAACAGAGGGAAACTGCTAGCCTTGCTAAAGTAAGTCTGAGTATCAAGATGCAGGGATTCGTTAAGAAACAAGCTTTTAGGTAAAAACAAGAAAACAGCATTGTAGCATTTACTTAAAGAACTGGAGGAGCTGGGGACGTTTTCAGACAAAGAAATGTAACTGACATCTTTTCAGATCAGTTTGGGATCTCAGGGCTTCTTAAGATAACAACATCACGCTCAGCTGTGGATTGTGTTTAGTGCTAATTTGCAATTGTTCACATGCTAACATGCTAAACATCAACATGTTAGCATTGTTAGCATGTTGGCATTAGCACTTAGCTCACTTTTTTTTTAGGGTGTTCTGGTTTCTTTTGTTGCTCGAACAACATCTGTTCATTAATGTAAAACTTCCACCAGTCGACCACCTGCTGATGCTTTGTGGAGGTTTGTTGTGTACCAATGAGATCTAACGCAGTCTTACAGGGATGTGCAGCAGAGGTTTGGCCTCCTCCTTTTTAATGTTGTATCCGTCCAGAGGGACGTGCTCGATCTTCCCGCTCTGAGCGAACAGCAGGTGTGTTCCCGGAGCGACGGGGTGAACGTCAGGCCGCGGCGTCGGGCCGACCGGGGGAGGAGTCACTGCCTGGTCAATACCTGCAGGGGAGGAGAGATTATCCCTCAGGTGAGGCAGACGTGCATTACATTCCTGAACTGACACAGTGTAAAGGTAGAGGAGACTCACACAGTGGGGTGTTCCCGGGCCCGGTGCGGGTGTTGGGGATCTCCTTGCCGTTGGCGTCCACACACCAGCACTGCCCGATGCTGGTGTGGCACTGCGTGGGCTCGTAGGCGCCGTGTTCGTCACACTGAGGGACGTACTGACCGACGGCCGGCCGGGGACGGAAGAAAGAGAAGATACTGGAGTCGGAGGTGGAAGACTGGGCGCTTTCTCTGTGACGCTCACACTGCGTCTTCTCTCGCTCTGCAAACACACAATAACAGCTGGAGTGAGACGTCGAGACTTTGAGTTTACAAGGGGCACTTGAATACACCATGAAGTTCCTGTTGCTGCACCATATACAGAACATATACAGTAGATTTCAGAGTTCACACGTTGCACCTGAATGCACCGTGAAGCCCCTGTGTGAGACAGGAGCACGCCCATAAATGACACATGGCGTGCGTTAGGTTCGGACCGCGGCACATTGAAAGATCAACTGTGGGATTTTATGAATTGATATCAGATCATTCAATTGAAAATTGATTTGAAATCAAACCCAGATTTGATCAATCTCATGTCTGCCTGTTAAAGCTGCGGCAGGAGTCAGAGCATGATTAGCCTAGCTTAGCATAAAGACCTCAGGACCGTGGTCAAAAGCAGCCGGACTGACAACTAAAACAAGGACAAAACAACAAGAAGAGTGTAAAGCTCTGAGAGGCTTTCTACAAGATTCATTCAAATGTTCGCCTGGTGGCTTCACCACTACTTCAGATTATATTCACCAGAAATAAACAACAAACAGCCTTCAGTGATCCAAACAAACAACACGCCAGAAATTCAGTTTGTTACAAAGTTCAGTTTCTCAGATCTGTCCAGAGTGAACCCTCTTCACAAACAAATCAATAAAGGATCTCTGAAAAAGAAAATAAACCAACATGTCCGACGCTGTCAGAGTTTCCTCTGGTTCCAGTCAGCTGATCGTCTTCATCACACAGGAGAAGTGATGCTGCAACGCTAAGCTAGCTGCAGGCTAATGCTAAGCTAGCGGTGTCATGTTTGACATCTTGTTTTTTTTTCCCTTAATGTTATACGACAGAAAACCTTTTTGTTAAACAAGCTACATGCTAATGTGAGCACACAGTTAGCATGAAAATATGCTAATATTTAACATGCTCTCATGAGATTTCATCTTAAAGTACAGCTAAAGACTAAAGAACTCAGTTCTTACTTTTATCCTGTGTTTAATCATCTCATCTCTGATTGGTCGTTTCTCCAAACAGGAAGTGGATATTAATGAGTTTGAGTCCCTGAACAAACCAGAGGTCCGTAACATACATAACATGTTGTTTTTGTTTTATTTATTATTTCTTCTCTTTCACTAAAATGAAAAAGAATAAAAACAAAAGTTATCAGAAACGTAATTCAAACTTTATTTAAATCTAATAAACATCCGACACCGCAGGTCCAGTCTTATTTCACGGTGTTCTGGATGTTGTTGCCGGTGAACAGACAGATTTTAGTACGTGGCAGCTGCAGAGGAACGTGAGCTGTGGAGACGACCGCAGATTAAAGACGAGCAGGAGCCTCTTCATCTCTGCGGTCACATCCAGGGGCCACGGTGACATCTGGACGAGCCTCCTCACATCACTCTTATCCTCAAGGGGATCAGCGAGACGAACCACAGAGCAGCCACAACAGTCTGAGAGTGTCCTCGCAAGGCAGCGCCACGTCTGCTGCCAACAATCAGCCAGGGAAAACCACAAACGACAAGAAGAAGACCCCTGAGAGGGGCCCGGACATCAAAGACAACCGGTCCAGACAGAAAACACAGAGCTGCTCAGCGTGAGAGACGCTGTGACAAGTTTTGACAGGGGACACAAAGATTATGCCTTTCAGAAGCCAGGCAGGTCATAAAAACGACGAAAATATGACAAAACTCTGGTGCGGAGGAGTGAACTGTAATTATCTCCGAGCTCCCGACACCTGGAGTCACTGAAGGAGTGTGAAGCTTTGGGTCGACGCCAAACCACCAACACACAACACACAACAGCAACAACACAGCAACAACAACAAACCAGACGGAGAAAATAAAGTCAACCAGGGGTCAGCGTGATAAATGTGACGCGGCAGATCAGAAGGAGGGGAGAGCGGCACCAATCAGAACCCAGACAGAACCATCAGACTCAGGACGGTCCCTCTCTGGTCTCAGTCGCTCGCACACTTCTGACTTCATCCACAAGTTTTTCTTCACCATCTGTGTGGCTCTGATCACCACTCTGTTGTCCAACATGTGATCAGCTGACTGGTACCAGAGGAAACTGACAGCGTCGGATATGTTGGTTTATTTTCTGTGTCAGAGATCCTTTATTGATTTGTCTGTGAAGAGGGTTCACTCTGGACAGATTTGAGAAACTGAACTTTGTAACAAACTGAATTTCTCTCTGTTGTAGTTCACTGTTGGATGACTGAAGGCTGCCTGTTGTTTATATTTGGTGAATATTATTTGAACCTGCAGGATCAAGTCGAGCTGCTGTTGTGAAATATGTGTTTAAAGAAAAGTTTGTCAGGACATAAAACCAGTGATCTGTTGATCCAGATGTGACAGTTTAACAACTAAAGAGCCGTCGGTGTTGGACTTAAAAAATCGAATCATATTTAAACTTGTAACTGTACGTTAAAATCGTAACGTGGATTTGGAGAAACGTGATGCAGCTGTAATCTGAACCTCAGGTTGTGTCTTCAATCACTGACTTCAGACTTTTATCTTCTGTCTCGCTGTGACATGAAGCTCAGCTGAGTGTCTTCAGGTGTCTGTTGACGTCTGTTTACATTCTTATCACCAACATCCTTCACTGCTCTGCCGTCGCCTCGTCTCTCGACACCGCAGAGTTTACACAGCGTCCATTTGTCTCCGACACTAAAGCACCCGAGACGTTTCCTTATCGAAGCTCTTTGTCCATCAAGAGACAGAAACGTCTTTGAAGGGACCACACGGCTGCTGTGACACGTTTCAACACGTTCACGTCAGACCGTCCTTCAGCCCGGACACGTCACAGGTCCCTCAGTTCACAACTAATCTGATTTAAATCTAATTAAAGTCAAATATATATAAAAAAAACACTTTAAAATAAACAAAGTGAAGAAAAAAAGTGTTGATGTGAAAGACGTCTACTGAAGTTAGCATGCTAACCAGCTAGCCCCAGTGGTCCAAGGCTCCTGTGCTAGCAGTGTCAGCAACATGGGTTATTGAGCTAACGGCTAAAGGTAACAGCAGCTACAGTTAGCAGCTACAGTTAGCAGCAGTTAGCGGTTCCTCTGGTGATATCCTGTTTGTTTGGAGCGTGAAACCAACATATTGCTCCTTTAATCAAACAGATGTTCCTACCTGCAGGATTGCACTGGAAGCCGTCGCCGTGGAAACCGGGGTGGCACAGGCAGGTGTACGATCCCTGCGTGTTGGAGCACGAGGCGTCACGGTGGCATCGGTCCTGCTGACACTCGTCTACGTCTGAGCAGGAAGGAAACAGACGAGGATAAACATCCAGCAACACGCCATTAAAAATACTTTACACACACATACATACTGTTATCATGATGCGAGACGATATCTGGTGTTAGATATGGTTACATGATGATGTCATCAGTGTTGTCTTCCACTGGTTTACAGGCTCGTTACAGGAAAGTGACGTCATGAACTCAGTCTGTTCTGATACTTCCCCCTTACATACTCATTATCTCAACGTTACTGATGAGTGTTGATCAGAGGTGTGTCGCTGTGTTCAGTTTGTTTTCTGACTGAAAATGTGAAGTCGGAGCTTTAACGACGAATTCAGAATATACAGATATATATTGTGTGTTGTTGATTATTAGGTATCATGGTGGAGATCTCATCATGAACACATGAAGGCCACTCAGATGTCACCGAGGTGTTTTCACGCTCAGTTTTTCCATTAAAGTCAGGACGCCTAAACGTTTCTTTGCCTCGGGACCCAAAACTGAAAGTTGAAGTGATGGTTGTGGTTGTATGAGGAACTTTACCCTCTCGGTCTGAGTGGAGATGCAGAACATTGTACTGACGTATTATAGCCACCTATAAACATATATATCTGTTTAAGTGTTGATGTTTTCTGTATTCCTACACAGAAGAGCAGCAGATCAGCTGTTTCTTTCAGCAGCTGTCTGTCTGTTAAAAACAAAGCGTACACTTGAACAGATGTATATATGTTCAGGTGGCTACATCACGTCCTGCTGTCGGTACAGTTCAGCAGGACGATGCTCTGCTTCCCCACACAGACGGAGAGCTGACGGTCGGACACACTGACCACAGATAAGACCCTCACACACACACACACACACAAATCAGAGGTTGTCAGAACCATCTCACAGGAGACATCAGAGTGAGGTAACTTCATCTTAAAGCTCCGCTGCAGGATGAACTTTCATCCAGCTGATGTCACAGAGCTTCAGCTGAGTGAGCAGACTTTGTTAAAAGTCTCCTGTTTTCTCTCTCTGAGCTGCACGAACGTTCAGTTCTGACTCCAGAGTCCAGTAGTGGTGGGGGTGGGGGTGGATGTATATATGAGAGATGAGCTGCACAGCTGTGAGGCAGGACTCTACATTTCCTGTCCAGGTGGACACGTTTCCTGTCCCCGGGGACTGCAGTCTTACAGTATGTTACAGAGTCTGGAGGTTCCCACAGAAAACTATAGTAACTATAAGTATTTATTATATCATCAGTCTGTTCCTGCACATCAGGTCAGAGCTCATCGTATTCTAACGAGCAGGTTGGATTTACTGCAGTTTTGTTTGGACTTTTGGAGCTTCATGGATTTATTCTGGATTTTTCTCCTTTAAGAACGTCTTTAAAACAAGTCGTATGTCAACAGGTTGGGCTCGATGCTTTTGCTCCTCAGTGACGCCTGCAGGACTCCCTGGTAGACTCAAAGACAAACGTTGACTTCTTTCTGCCACCGTGAATTCAGCTGCTGTGACCTTCACCGCTGCCTGCATTAATGGCTGTCACGTATCTGAAGTCACAACAGTTGAGACTTCGCTTCGACACACGGCTGATAAACCCGGTGAACTCACCCCGACACACCCGGCCGTCACCCGCGAACCCCGGCAGACAGGAGCAGACGAAGGCCGAGCCGCCGGTGTAGCTGCAGAGCGCTCGTTCAGCAACATCACAGTTATGACTTCCTCTCTGACAGTGGTCCACAGGACGGTCCTCCTCTGCAGGACGAGACAGAGGACAGAGGTTAGGACTGCTACAGAGAGAGACGGAGGAACAGGGACAGAATAGAGGGACGGACGGAGATAAAGTCACAAAAGATAAAAGCAGTATAATATATTTTGTGTTCTCTGTTCTGCTGCTTCGCTCTGTCAGTGTTTATTAAGTCAGGACGATGAATCAAACCTTCACTGCACCAGCTGTCCTTTCTTATCTGAGCTAAGTTTGTATTTCTGACTCTTGAGGGCCACCGTGCAGTTTAATCCTGCGTCACACGCTGGATCAGCTGCAGGTGTGTGTGTCTTCATATTTCCAACGTCAGTTTGAAATGTTTGGTCCATTTACAGTCGTACAAGAACTTTATTGTTTATGTCTGTTGGCGGCTGTTAGAACATCTGTATGTGCAACAAGGGACTCAACAGTCACACACACACACACACACACACACTCCGCCCACCCACACAGCTGTCTACACACACACACACACACACACACACACACACAGTTAAACGTACCGATGCAGGTCTTCCCATCGCTGGCGAACACAAAGCCGCTCAAACACTCACAGCGGAAGGTTCCAGGCTGATTACTGCAGACGGCGTTGGATCCACACACCTGAGGAGTCTCCCTGCACTCGTCAGCATCTGCAGATAACACACAACATGACGTGACGAGTCAACATGTGCAACACACACACACACCACAAACTCTCAACATTTTGTTTTATTGTTGGATTTCTGTCCAGTTTTGATTTGATAATCATGTAAATAACACGAGACTTTGTCATTTAACCTCCATCTCAGAAAATCTTCTCTGCCACGCAGTCAAAATGAAACAAAAGGCCTCGTGCAGATCCAGAACTTCTGGAGGAATAAACACCTGGAGTCACATCAGAGGAGGACAGACTTTACGTCCATCTTCGCTGTGTCTGCTTTGTACATTTTGTCCCCAAAAGTGAGGTTATTACTCAACAACTCATAGTCCGTTAATCCCTTGGTTCAGAGGTGGTCTTACCGTGGCAGTAGCGTCCGTCTCCGGTGAAACCGTTGCTGCATTCGCAGGTGAACTTGAGGCCTTCACCTGGTTTGCACACGGCGTTGATGTCACAGCCGTGTCTGCCGGTGAAACATGGATTCTGTTCTGGCAGAGCGCCTGTCAGGAGCACGAAGACACGTTAACATCACCTCGTCTGATTTACAGAACGAGCAGAAAGAGGCAGGTTGTGATTGTGCTGCTCTCACACATCAACACAGCTCCGTCAAAGACTGTGGTGTGGAGCCAAAGAAGTTCTAGCTTTAAAAACAACAACACCAAAAAACAAGTCGGAGAGAAGATAACAGGAAGTGAGGGTCCTCGCTGGTGTTACAGTGGATGTAGTCCTGCCTCTTTCTTGTGCTCAGATGACGGTAGAAAAGTTTTAATTATTTCCTTTATTAGATTCTTTAAAATCTTGTTTCAGTCAGTTTACAGCAGCAGATCGTCACAGCTGAGAGGACGTTGGACATTTTTAGCTCCTTAAAGGTTTTATTGATCATCTGATGAGACTAAAATGACTCCACGGCAGAGGAACCAATCAGTCGGTGTCCTCTGGTTCCCATCATGCAGCTGGTGTGTTGGGGCTCCATGTTTGAAGTCTCCTCCAGACCTTCACCTCCTCACAGGAAACACGACCCAGATGTTCCACTTTCTGCCAGCAGACTCCAGCCGAGTGGTGTTTGCTTGTGTAACTCTGAAGCCCCGAGCCTCCTCTCGACAGCCCCCCCACCTGCACTTTTACCTTTAACCCCTCCCCCCTTTTACTAAGCGATGCTCCTGATGCCCCTCCCCCCGCCGCCTTCCTCCCCGCTGAGGACTGGACGTTGGTATCTGGTTGGCCTCGGCCGCTGACCTTCACCCCCTGCCAACAGCCTCTCTGATTGCAGCTGAGGAAATACAGCCGGGCTCAGATTACTGTTTGTCTTCCTCTGATGTTCCACTGCAAACACCAGCGAGGCACTAAACTGTCGGAGGCGTGTTTCAGTGCATTCCTCAGGGTAATAACACACATCTTTGTCCTGCGACCGTCCCTGACAGACGGCCGGGAGACACGGACGTGAACGCTCAGTTCCATGTTATCAGCCTGCGCTCTCCTCACACCTCCGTCATCTATAACAGCTCCTACACGACGGAAAGTTCAGCATATTTGTTTTTTTACATCTTTTGTCCTCGTGCAAGACACAGATCAGGACAACTGACAACACTCGATGTCCTCTTGTGACGAGGACAGCTTTAGAAAATCAAGTCCATCCTGATTATTGTTGTTAAGTGACAAATCATGGTTTTGATTGTTCTGATAAATGTGATGCGTTTCCACAAATGTTTTCAAATGTGACTTTTTGTAATTGATTAAAGTTAATTTTGTGGTGTGAAAGCTTCTCCTTGTTGATTTAATTCAGGTTTATCTTTCTTCAGAATAAAGATATTGTGAGATTATTTCTTGTTTCAGTATTTTTGTTATTTCCAGGTGTTGGTGAAGTGGGTGTCAGGACTCACTGTGCACAGAGCCGATCCTGTTGCTCATGGCGTAGCGGATCAGGTGGTTATCAGTGTCGAACATCACGAAGATCTGGTCCACGCTGAGCTGCTGGGTGGACAGCTCCGCCCTGATGGCCTCGCCGTGTGGGCAGCTCTGGAAGGTGATCGTCTGACGCCACTGGTAGCTTCTGGGCTGGACGGTGCCGTCGGGAGAGGTGATGGTGTAGTCGCGGCTGGAGGAGGAAGTGATGACTGGGGCGGAGGAGAAGCAGAGGAAGAAAACACTTCAACATCAGCAGGTCTATGAGTTTTTATTATAACACACCTTTGTTTGATTATTTAAGTGTCCTTACGATCTCTGTCGTTCTGGTAGATCTCCTTGTATGGGTTGATCTGGACGGAGGATCCCAGCGGGACGGCGGGCAGACGACCCTCCAGCTCGGTGCTCACCACCAGGTGGTCGTGTTCGTCGATTCCTTTAAACTGCTGCTTGATGCTCAGACGCTCGTTGCCGGGCTGGAAGATGACTTCAGCCTGCCGGGAAAACACGCCGCCTGCAAGAAAACAGATGACAAGCGACAAAGGGTTAAATAGAGACAATCAGACTTATCATCCAACATCCAAGTCAACACATAAACATCTATATCAATCTAATTATTGTGAACATAGCCGTTATTTACATTTACAACAACTACAAGCGTCACAATTTTCAAAATCCACGATTAGATTTGACTTTAAGATTCAAACTTCTTTAAAAAGATGGAGGTATTTTACAACCACAGCTGGACTTTCTCCTGGTGTCTTCTTGCAGGTTCAAGTTAGATCAAATAAGACAAAATATAAAACGAGACCACTAATGAAAACAGAGATTGTCCAGTAAGAGCTCAGCAAATGTAACTACAGTTTCTCAAATCTGTCCAGAGTGAACTCTCTTCACAGTCAAATCGATAAAGGATCTCTGATGAAGATAAGAAACCAACACGTCCGATACTGTCAAGAGTTTCCTCCAACACCAGTCAGCTGATCGTCTTCGTCACACAGGACGAGAGTCTGGAAGTGACACTGCAGGCTAATGCTAAGCTAGCTGGAGGCTAATGCTAAGCTAGCTGTGTCTGCTGTGAAGTTTTGTTCTTTTAAATCCGAAAAATTGTTAATCCTGCCATTGATATCAATAATTGAAACAACAACAACAACAACAACACATTAACCGGACTACAGTTCACACAGCTATCAACACCAACGCGTCTCCTCACCGATGAGACTGAAGCCGTTCTGGTAGCCCGGCTGCTCCAGAGCGAAGGCCCAGCCGATGACTCCTCCCAGGGAGGACAGCGGCTGCAGGGACGGGCCGAGGCTGTCAGGGATGTTGCTGATGGCCACGTACGCCCGTCCGTCATTGGCCACCACGTACGAGTGCAAGTCGTGGTTACTGAGCTCCACAGGTGAAGGCGAGTTCCCGACAAACACCCGGCCGTTCACCTTTCCGTTCATTCTCTGTGGTTTTCCTTTAAAATAATAATCAGAGGAAGAGTTGTGATGACGACAACGAGGAATAATTAACCGTAGTTAAGTGTCTTTCTAGTCACTTCATTAAAAATTCAATCCCATTGAGCCGTTTAAGTAACTCTGAAGATTTGCTCACCTTCTGCAACGCAGTCCTTCCCATTACCGTAGAAACCAGGCTTGCAGTGGCAGCAGTATCCGTTGCTGTAATCGCGGCAGTCAGCGAAAGCCGAGCATTTGTGCCTGTTGTGGGCACACCTCTCCAGATTGTACCCGAATACTGTGAAGAAAATCGAGAACGAACCAATCAGCTTGAGTACAAGGAAGATAAAACCCAAGAACACGACAAGGTGATCCAAAAAACTTTGAAACACAAAAGTTTTGATTCACCATTCACATCGAGACCTTCGTCTTCATCCACCACGATGATCTGGGGTTGGTGGGGCCGGGAATGGGGTGGCACTGGTTGGACTGGTTCAGGGTTGGTGTACCGTGGTTGGACTGGATCGGGGTCAGGGTACCTCCGCTCGATTGTTGGGTATCTGGGCTCAGTGGTTTCAGGGTCGGTGCGTCTTGGTTCCAAAGGTTCAGAGACTGAGTATCTAGACTTGGTTTGGTCAGTGTATCTGGGCTCAGATGGTTCCGGGTACCTCGGTTGAGCCCTCTCAGGGTTGGTGTATGTCGGTGTGACGGTCTCAGATTCAGGGTATTCTGGCCCAGACTGACCTGGTTCCTCTGTTTTTTCTGTCTTTGGTTGTGCATACCCTGGTGTGATGGTCTCAGATTCTGGGTAACTGGGTAAGAACTCCGTGGGCGCCTCAGTTGGGAAGACTTCCTTTTGTTCTGGAACCACTTCAGGCTCATTTGTTGTGAAGGTCACCTCATCGAGCCGTCTTGGCAACATGGTCACAGGAGGTTCGGTGGCGTTACCCTCGTCAGGAAGGTCAGAGTTCATGCCTGGTGTGATGGAGATGAAGAATGGTGCAGAGCCGATCTCGTACACCCAAACTCCTTTCTGTCCCGAGGTCGTCTTTCTAGTTGGACATAGGAAGGACGGATATGATTAAAACTGCACTGAACATAGATGAAGAGTCGTGTTGAGCACAAAACAAACATCTCCAGTCAATGACATCAGATTCATACTCAGTCAGGTCCCTGATCGAAGTCTCTTCATCTGTGGTGACGCGGAAGTACGTCCCCGGCTGGTTGTTCCAGAACCAGCCCTGCACGAGGCCTTCGTTGAAGCCCGTCTCCAGGAGCTTGGTCTCGCCCCCTACGGATGTGGAGTGAAACTGCAGGCCGTCTCTGGGGTACAGGAGGATGGCGTAGGAGGACGACTCCATGGAGGCCACAACCAGCTGGAAAGTGTTTCTCTGAAAGTTCAAAGAAGCAGTTTAATTTGACTTCGGGACATCAGAGCGAGGAGGACGTGGGTGATGACATCAGGTTTGTGCCGTTGAACAAAAATGTCTTGCAGAGTTTCTGATCTTTGGAGGAAGCTATTCATGGTCTGTAGGGACACATTAGCTGCTGTAAAGACCAGATTAAAAGCTGCTCTGCGTTCAGCTGACAGACTGATCAGGGAAGTGTTACCTTTACATGTCAGGAAGAGATTAACCTTCACAACAAGTGGAGACATTTGAATCCAAAGGTGCTGCTGAAATAGATAAATTAATACAGAAGCAAAGTAAAACAAAATAACAATTTATTTCACATACCTACATTTATTTTGAAAGGAGCAGTCTGTAGTTTAGTTGAAGAAATGTTAATGAGCAGAGAAAGATCCTCATTGGCTGATAAACAAACTAAATAAACAAACTCTTTGTTTTCACTGAATAAACAAACTGACCTTAGAGGACAACACAATTTATACTGTTTTACTTTGTTTATATGTGGCGGACCCTGCCACCTTTCTAGCTTCAAACAGTGTTTCACTGATGGAGAGAGTTTGTATTATTACCTCATTAATATTGTAAATATTAAAATTATTTTGTTTTAAATTTCTCCCCCTAAACTAAACAGTGCCCTTTTAATATTATTTTAGGTGCATGTAATGGAATATTATTTTTTTATTTTGGATGTTTTGGTCCCCATAGTAACGAGCCTCTAATATAAAAGGTATCGTCTCATGAAGAGAAATCATCACATACTTTATACTGCTGCTGAATAAACATGATTTTTCTTGTGCTCATCCATTTTCGATCTCCACTTTTAGATCGAATGCAGACCGACGGCAGTAATTCTTCTTCATGTCTTCGTCTCTGCGCTGACTCTGCGTGTCTGAGACAATTCTGGCGTCCAGCAGTGATAATTACAGCAGGACGCTCTGACATTAAACTGCAGCATGTGGTCTCACTTTGAGGACCAAACATCTCTGGAATAAAAATCATCACTTATCTTCGCATTGTGGAACTTTTGTTGCTCTCATCCAACGAGCGAGGGAGTAATCTCCTGACTCAATATTTCTACCTACAGTCACCTATCATCTGCAAACTAAACAGTGTGCCTCCCTCACCTTAGCGTCCAGTCCGTCTCCTCGTCCGGAGGTCCCTCTGGCCGCCATGTTCTCCCAGGTGACGATGAAGGCGCTGGTGGGCTCCACGCCGACGTCTCTGGGGAAAGCTTGCCTGATGTGTTCGGCGGCTCGACTCAGCACCTTAGGGCTGCTGTCCTGCCTGAAGTAGACCTTCCCCTGTCCGTCACTGTCGTCCAGGTCTCCCAGCAGGGCTGCAATCATTTTGAAACCGGCGGGCATCTTCCCCAGGTACTCCACCTCAGCCGGAGGCTCGGCGACGGACACAAATCCATTCGTGTTAATCTGGAACAGAAGACGTAGAGTTTATTTGTTGTTGAGAGGTTTAACACAGTATCGATACAGTGTGGTCCTGTGGACGAAGCACATGTTGTCCAATCAGGCCAGTTCAAAAGAAAAACACACCACCTGATTCTTTTTTATATCTCAGAATAAGACTGAGACAGAATAAGAAATATTTATTTTGTTATGATGTAGGATCTAATAATTATGATGCTAAATCACAAAACTAAGAGAAGGCAGATTGATTTGATGTTTCTCTGGTTGTGTTTTAAATCAAGTCTCCAGCTGCTGTGAAGCTCCAGAAATGTTCTGTGGACTACGACACTTCACCTGACTTTATATCATCAGGAGGAGATGACTGAGCCTGACTTTATATCATCAGGAGGAGATGATGGCTGAGCCTGACTTTATATCATCAGGAGGAGATGACTGAGCCTGACTTTATATCATCAGGAGGAGACGATGACTGAGCCTGACTTTATATCATCAGGAGGAGACGATGGCTGAGCCTGACTTTATATGATCAGGAGGAGGTGATGACTGAGCCTGACTTTATATCATCAGGAGGAGGTGATGACTGAGCCTGACTTTATATCATCAGGAGGAGATGATGGCTGAGCCTGACTTTATATCATCAGGAGGAGACGATGGCTGAGCCTGACTTTATATCATCAGGAGGAGATGATGGCTGAGCCTGACTTTATATCATCAGGAGGAGATGATGGCTGAGCCTGACTTTATATCATCAGGAGGAGATGATGACTGAGCCTGACTTTATATCATCAGGAGGAGATGATGGCTGAGCCTGACTTTATATCATCAGGAGGAGATGATGGCTGAGCCTGACTTTATATCATCAGGAGGAGACGATGGCTGAGCCTGACTTTATATCATCAGGAGGAGACGATGGCTGAGCCTGACTTTATATCATCAGGGGGAGATGATGGCTGAGCCTGACTTTATATCATCAGGAGGAGATGATGGCTGAGCCTGACTTTATATCATCAGGAGGAGATGATGGCTGAGCCTGACGCCTCAGTTGCTGTTTGAACACAGTGAACTGCGACCGTGAAGAGCGAAGACTCAACAGCTTCAGTTTATGTCTCAGTGACGCCTCCGCTCACATCAGAAGCAGCTGGTATTTTATCTTGTATGATCTCGTCAACATCCAAGAAAAAGTACAAAAAAGTACAAAAATATTTTTACTGCAATCAATTATTTAGTCTCTTTAATGTCCCATATTATCACTTTTTCCATGAACCCAAGGTGACACCTGCAAATCTCTTGTTTTGTCTGATGGACGGACCAAAAGACAAAAGATTCGTAGTTTTTTAAAGAAGTTTTTGTTTAAAAAAAATGACTGAAACGATGAATCGATTATTTAAAACAGTTGCAGGCGAGTTAAAAGAGAAAGAAGCTGAACAAATGTTGACACACTGGCGTCATCTGTCAGAGTCCTGAGGTTTAGAGGGCGGATGAAGTGAACACAAAGGAGCTGAAGATAATGTGACTGTCTCATTAATGTGAAAGGCTGCAGAAACAGACGCTTGTTGTTCACGTTCAGCCGACACCCACAACCTCACACACACACACACACACACACACACACACACACACACACACACACACACACACACACACACACACACACACACACACACGAAGACGCTGCTGCACTGACTCAGTTCAGTCTGACTGACTTCAATCACAGTCAGCTTCATGTGCTTCAAAATGATAAATGGATCTTGATGGAAACATTCAGGGGTTTACGGTTGCTGATGTCTAATGATGAGGACGATCTGATTGATCTGAATCTTAAATTATAGTTCAGCAGTTATGGCCGGTTTCAAACTTGGAGACAAACAGGGCTCCAGTTTGATGTTGGATTAGACTTGATTTAATCAAAGGGGACCTTTGGGCCTTGGCGAAGGTATGCACTCTACTGAGTTTTAGTTTCAGTTGATGTTGTGTATGATGACCTGATGTGCAGCAGCAGCAGGTCGGAGCGAAACCTGCCACGTGTTTGACAGATTGTCATGAATATCCCATCAGCTGTTACATATGACTGACCAAAGGATCATGGGACATATTCAGCTGGTTAATGTGGATCAGGAGACAGCAGCACAGATCTGTTACCAAACACTGTCATGTCTGACGGCACCAAAGTTAAATATGAAAACCTTTAAACTACTTCAGGACCACAGTTTTATCTTCAGCCAGCAGAGATGATCTGTGGATCTGTCGTTCCTGAATCATCTTAAATCTGCCGGCTCTGTATTCACTGAACGCTGCAGAACCTTTGCAGCAGATTCAAGTCGCCGTGTTTATTCAACTTTTTGCATACAAGAGCATTTCAGAAATGTGTCAGTCTGTAACGTCCTGCAGCAGGTAATCTCATCTTTATCATTCACACAGGAAGTGAGCTGCAGCTGCTGAGGACAGAAAGTGATGAGCAGCTCCAGACATAAACTGTGTCTCACCGTCGTCCGTCTTATCTCACCGTGTACATTCAAGCAGCCGGAGAGGAGACAGCTGCTCTGTACAGACATGTGAAGAGTTACACAGATAAAAACCTCCTGGTGTCTTTAACAGGTGACAACATCATCAAACAGGTGAGATGTGTTTCACACAAAAGGTCTTCAGTCCACTCAGAGCGTCAATCACCACATTTTAAGATCCCGTCCAGAGAGGAGATGAAATCAGAGCCGAGGGAGGAGAAGCCGTCCTGCTCCACTGGCTCTGTAAAGCCCGGACGGTTTGAGAGGAGACTTCCTCCTGAGAAACGCATGAATGACGGCAGCATGTGGGCGAAAGGACGAGTCTCTGCGGCCTCAGCAGGTATCTGACTTCAGAGGAGACGCCTGCAGAGCTGAAGACACTCGAGCTTCATCACAGAGCAGACAGGAAGTCTTTTGTCTGAGCGGAGCAGGCCAACAAGCTAACGACGCTCCCAAAACCTCCAGTGAGGCTGAGCAGAACAGACCCGGGAACTGGACCTGGGTCGTCCTCGACAAACTTATCCCAGCTCGTTCCCTCAAACAGTTCATATCAAATATTCTGCTGAATTCATGTAACTGTACTCGTGAGACTTTATCAGTGATTGTCTGTTTCATTTGCTCATGCAGCAAAAGAGAAAAGACATTTCCTGGTATCCCTGCCCACTTTATCCAATCAGCACCGAGCAGAGCGACACAATGCATCTGTCAATTTTCAAAATAAAACACCAGGTGCGGACTCAGGATCTACAGCACAAACAGACAAATAACTACACGATTTTAACCACGTAGCTACTCAACCACAGCAGAGCCGCAAAAATAAAGGAGAAATGATGAAATAAACACAACAACATCAGGCAGGCAGGACGCCGACAGCTGATCACGTGAGTCGAATGTCAGAGTTTATTCTGCAAATCTGTTTCCATCAAACATTTAATCATTAACAAAAAACACCTCAAGCGAGCGCACAAACTTTTTTTGCGAACTAGAGGAAGTTCGCCAGGTGATGAAAACACTTGAAGAGAGAAAGAAAGAAAGAAAGAAAGAAAGAAAGAAAGAAAGAGCTGCCTCGAAAAAATAGCTAAGCGAGGTGACGTAGAGAGGATACAGTTTATTATTGAGCGATTTCAAACTCGTCTGAGCTCATTCCTGACATCATCCACAGACAAACTTAACTTCTCTGTACAAACTGAAACCAAACATTTCTTCCTGTTCACCATCAGTTTGAAGAGAGCGGCTGTGAAGTCTCAACACATCTTTCTGTTTTACTCTCAAACACAAATCCCAAAACCAAACACGACTCTTCTTGACGTGTGATAGAAGCTTTAGATCAAACACTCGTTTCCACTGTTGAATCTAATCCCAGCAGAGATGTGACTTCAGAAAGTGCTGAAGACTTGGGCCAGAATTGTTTTAAAGCACAAAGGGGAAAAGATTTCAGTCCAAACTAATGAAAACAGGAAACACATCTAAACACACATTTACTTAATTATAAGTAATCAATCATTTTGCTGTAGTTTGTGCTTCACAGGCTGAAACAGGCAGACGGTTTCCTTCAGTCTCCACGTTGGACGTCTCCGCTACATTCCTGTGATACTCTGAGCAGCAAGTGACCTGCTGTTAGTACATGTACTGTAATAATACATGTACTGTCTGAGTGAACACTGACATCACACATGTCCGACCCCTGAGATCATCATTATCAGTGTGAGAACAGCGGAGGGAGGAAACATGCCGACCGCTGACATCTGGTTTTTGGACGACAGATGTATTGCATCTATACATTCCAGATGTGTGGACTGAGCGAAGACGCTCCGCTTCCTGTCGAGGGCGACCGACTGGAAAACCTCCGCAGCAGCAGCAGCAGCAGCTGGAGCCGAGCCAGAAGACTTCATTTTACTACATCGAAGAGCTGTTCTTAAAGCTGACGTCACTCTGAATATCAGTCAACCTGAAGAGTGTCAGTGTGGTGGTGATAATTACTGGGGAACCACGGACCAACAGGATGTCACTCTTTTTGTGGGGGTAGGAGGGGCAGTTAACAGAGGGGGGGTGGGCGCTTTATGGGCCGCAGAGTCAAAGTGAACAATTAGAGCTTCACGCTGTGGGAAAATACAGCTGAGAGAGACGAACAATGACAGCTGGGAGTCTAAAAACACCAGCTTTTTACTAACTAACTCCAGCTCCGCTCAAACGCACAGAACTTTAAATTCTAGTGCAGATCCCAAAGCTAATAAAACAAAAACCCAAACTCATCTGGCTTTGACTTGATTAGGAGTGTCACGAATCTCCAAATCCACAACTTCACTTTTGGGTCAAAATTCAGTTCGTTTGCAACATTTTGTTCAGTGCTGACAACAATAAACAACAAAAGTTTACTCAAATCTGTCAGGAGTGAACCCTCTTCTCAAACAAATCAATTAAGGATCTCTGATAAACCAACATGTCTGCCGCTGTCAGAGCTTCCTCTGGCACCAGTCAGCTGATCGTCTTCATCACACAGGAGGAGAGTCTGGAAGTGACGCTGCAGGCTAACACTCAGCTAGCTACAGGCTAATGCTAAGCTAGCTACAGGCTAACACTCAGCTAGCTACAGGCTAACACTCAGCTAGCTACAGGCTAATGCTAAGCTAGCTGCAGGCTAACACTCAGCTAGCTACAGGCTAATGCTAAGCTAGCTGGGTCATTTTGAAGTGTTGTTTTTTATTTTCTTTGGGAGAATCGATCCTGTTCTTGATTTTGATGAAATGATCCAAAACTTTTCATTTCAAGTTAATTTCGATCAATTTGCAATTTAGAAACCAGATCCTCCATTTCTGGAGCTTCACAGTAAACTTCTCAAACTCAAACTGAGTTGTAACAAAAGTGACCTGAAAAGACTTTTATCTCCATCTCTTTTAGCTTCGCAGCTCCAGTGAAGACTTCATCTTAATAAAGGGTTTAATATCATCTCCTCAGATCAGGTTGTGATCTCTGTGGAGGAGATGATGGCTGAGCCTGACTTTATATCATCAGGAGGAGATGATGGCTGAGCCTGACTTTATATCATCAGGAGGAGATGATGGCTGAGCCTGACTTTGTTCTATTAAAACTAGTTGGGGTTGAACTCGTCACAGGTTTTAGTAACGCTGAGGAAACTGACGCTAGTGTTGGCTGGAGGGATTCAACCAATCAACTCAAAGACCATAAAGATATCACAGCTCGTGGGGTAAAACCAACAGGACAACAAGCATCATGTCTCCTGTCCTGCGAGTGAACTCAGGGTGAACGATGTTAAACGCTTCATCCTCCAACAACAAACTTGATTACACGTCTCCTCAGAGTTAATGAAACAAGTCTGGGGACCAGAGCGAGACCTTCACCATGTCCCATCCACTTCCTGTAGAGACACTGAGTGATCTGTGTGGTCTGAAGCTTGTTTTAACAGGAGGAAGGAAAACAAATGGTGAAGCGACCGAACAGAGAAGAAAAAACAGTGTCGACGGCGACGTTTCAGTCTGTTGACGAGGTCCAGCAGCTTGAGCAACTTCTGAGCTAATGAGTCAAAAAGTCGAGAAGAGAGCAAAACGAATTTCAAGCTGTGGACACGACACTGATCACTGATCACTTTCTAAAAGTTTGATTCTGGGCCCCATTTATATTCTGTATTTTGAGGTGAAAATGATTAATAGGTGCAAAAAGTTTTGGAAATGTTCTTGTCGATCACCTCGACTGCTGCTGGGAAACCGCCTGCAAAAGCTGCAACATAATCCTGACGGGCAACTGCCTCAACTCATCAAAGCTGCGTCCGCTTAAAATGCAGTTTTTGCCGCCGACAGGCTCAAAGTGCCTCTACAGAGGTGGACCATCTGACTTGTGTCTATAATTGGTTTTCACTCCCGTCACAGGTGTTTATCGGCTCCAGCTCCAACACCTGGGTGGTCACGCTTAGTTTCACTCTGATGCTACGACGCACGCTGACATTTAAATACCTTGATGAGTTTTTAAAAGGGTCTGAGGTAAAAGATATGAAAAAGTAACCACGGTAACACAAGGACGTTTTACTAAGAATAGATTAAATAATTTGATCGTGCAGCTCTTCTAGACTTTCCAAATATTATCAGACCGACGTCCTCAAATTCAGATGAGTCTGGTCTCGAGGGTCGTGACGCTCAAATAAATGTATCCACCATTTTACTGACGCTTCTTTCACAATGTTAGTTTATAGGAAAAGTCTTTGGGCCACAGTGCATCACGTGACGATTTAATTACAGAGTTTGGCCACTATGAAAAAGTGGCTTCAGTGACTGGACCTGTGGGAAAGTTGACTTAGCGGCCAAACACTTTGTCTATATTCTTACTCAATTTAGACATGAGCCACACGTCGTCACTGGTGTGGAACAAGAAAAACAACACAAGGGAAACAGTCTGAGCACTACAGGCTGCACAACGTGGAAGATCTGGTAATTTTACACCCAGGAAGTCAAACTTTTTTGGCTTCATGTGCCGAAGAACGAGGCTTCAACCCAAACCCAACGCTCAACAGAGATGAGAGATGTTTTCCTGACCTCGTTAACTCTCGGTGCTGATCCAGGAAATATTTCTCACTTTCTTAAACATTGTGAGGGCATTTTTCCACATCTTCCTAAATTTCTCAGGGAATAATTTAAAAATCCAGATCTAGCAGATTTAAATAGGTTTTATTTTATATTGGATTGAGGGGAAGAGTTGGGCCTTGGCGGAGGTATGCACTCTACTGAGAGCCACACTGTCCTCTGGATGTCGTCTGATGAGGGTTTTGATCTGCTGCTTGTTTACAGGGTATTTGTGACGTACCACACCAGACAGCAGTCAATCCCCTATTTTTAGCAGGTTTACGTGTTATTTAGATTTTATTTTACTAAATTCAAAACACGTCTGTTCATGTTTTTATACACAAATAAAAAAAGCATAGGTGGAAACTCAGGCCCGGCCAGATTAAATCTTATTGTTGAGCCCACATCAGCCCCGTCAGCTCCAGGTGACTGAGACCAGGATCTCTAATGTGCTGTCGGTCAGTTAGTTTGTAGTTTATTTCACTAAACCACAGCTTTATTCAGGGATGAGCTCAACGGGAGCAAAATATGAACCAAAAATATATTAATTTTAACTCCATTGACACAAAGACCGTCTGCAAACAGAACCAGTCATGAGGTCAAACAGCCGGACCCGCCCGAGGAGACTTTCTTCTGTCGTACAGATTTGCATTCAATCAAAGCACCAAAAACAACTGACAATGACCCTTAAGCTTTTGAGGGCCCCCCAGGGTCCGAGGCCCCCGAGGCTGTGGCCCAGTTTGGTGCAGCAGCTTCACTCACAGTCCAGATTTCCTCCAGTAAAACCTCAAATCAAATGAAACCAAGCCGAGTTCAAAAGCGAGAAACCGGAGCAGATGTGTTTCAGTGTAGATGCTCAAATCTGGATTAGTCGTCACATGACCTGAGGAATGCATTCACTGTGTGCGTGTGTGTGTGTGTGTGTGTGTGTGTGTGTGTGTGTTGATGAAAGGCTTATCTGTGCTGGCTTTTAATTGACTCACATTCCAGCCTCTGTTCACCGACAGTCCAACACCTCCGCCCCTCTGAACAAACAGACCTCCACCTGTCCGCTGACCAGTGTAACTGAGTACATTTACTCAAGTACTGTAGCTCAGAACAGATCTGAAGTACTTGTACTCTCTACTTGAGTATTGTGCTTTATACTTTCACCTCCAGCTCTAGTTACTCCACTCATTAAGAGTTTTCACACAACAAATGAAGAGTTTATAAAATTACACGTGCAGCAGAATCAAGAACATGAATTAACTCTGATCATCATTTTAGTCTTTTTCTTCTGCTTTAAGCTTCACAGCTGGTTTCAGATCTGCTGCTTTTCCTCTGAATGATTTGAATTATTTGAACGTGTCTGGAAAAATGTTGGGGTTTGGACTAAATCGGCCGTTTTGACATGGTTGCAAAAAAAGCCTTTTTTTATCATCTTAGGAATATCGTAAAAAATTAGACCGTGTTCGACCCAGAATGATGCTGAAATGCCAATCAGTCCCTCCAGGATTTCGCAGATTTTGTTGTGATTGTCGCAGCCTGAAATGCCTGATTTTGCAGCAGCTTTTCTAAAAAAATTGCAACGGACGTTGTGAAGCTGCAGGAGCATGTGAAAACTGCAAAAAAAAAAAGTTATGCTCGGTCCTTAGCAGCGAGTTTTGCAGGTAAATGTGAGACGTTTGCATCTTAAAATCCAGAAACAAGGAGGTGAGTTCGCTGAAGTCAGACAGAGAAGTCCCTTTAAACAAATTAAAAACCCATCTTTTAAATTTGACTTTCAATGTGAAGTAACTGCATCAATGTTATTCTTTTACTGCATTACTGTTTTATCATTATTATATATTTTATCTCATCTTTCTCCTGATTGGTTTGTTTGTCGTGTATTATTTTGTGTCCTGTCCTGTTAAAAACTTTGAGCTGCGTCTTTGCATGAAAAGTTTCTATATAAATGAAGTTATCTCGAACAGACATCGTGATGGTGTCACTTTGGGCTCAGGCTCGTCTTCACCACATTTCTCATCGATGGATTCATGGAGACAATAATCAGCAGATGAAATGAGCTCCACCTCCACAGCTACAACAGTAAAATCCTGCTTTTCCACAATGACTGAGTCACATCACCGTCAGAGCAGTCGCAGCCTGCAGGGACTCTTCACTGACGGACTTTTACGCAGCATTTCCAATGTGTATTAGTACTTTTCCTTCAGTGAACGACCTGAATGCCTCCTCCTGCACTGCTGCTCACACACCAACACTTCAACGTGTCGCCACAAAACCACAAATCAAACACTCAGTCACAGCAGCAGCTCCGGCTGCAGCGAGACTCGCCGACAGACGACTCTTATCCAGCAAACACTTACAAAATGTGTGGAGGTGATTAACAGCCAATAGAAAACCTTATCAGGTGTCAACAAACAAACAAACAAACAGAGAGAGAGAGGGAGAGCAGACAGAGTCCTGAAGACAGACGATCAGCTTATCAAACACTCATCAGGCTGAGAAATCTGCATTTAAAGAAGTTCAGGTGGCAGTTAAAGACCTTAAAACGACTGAAAGGCAGAAGTTCATCACAGCGTGAGTCAAAGACAGAAACGTGATACGAGCTGAAGTGTCTGCAGGAGGATGAGCCCTGAAAACAGCTGGAGCTGAGGAGGAAAAGTGACCGACAGTGATCAGTGGATCAAAAGAGCACAGACAGACCGATCAATCAGGCCTGGGTCAATAATCAATAATCAAATAGAATCACTTTAACTCTGAAGTGAATTAAGAGGAAAAAACAACCAAACATCACTTTAAAAAAAAAAAAGCTCCAAAATGTCTTGAGCTTCACTGTAAACCAGCTTCTTCATGCAGCAGAATTTAATGCCAAACTCCCTTTAAAAACTACTCGATTTAAGGGAGCGGTGTGATTCCAGCGTGTGGACTGTGAGGAACATTTAACATTTTAGTTTTAAGTAGTTTAAGTTACTTTACACAGACAGACGTCACCACAGCAGTGATACGAGATGTTTCAAATGATTTCCGAGGCTTTGGGATGAAGATCTGCTGAAGGATCAACAATGTTTGTTTGTTGTTGAGACGAATAAACAAATATTCTGTTCTGAATATTGATGTTGTTGTTGTCTGACCGCTCTGAACCTTTAACAATATGAGTGATTAAGAGAAACTAAAGATGCAGCTGCAGCCACACAGCGACCAGGACGTGAATTACCGCCGAACCTCACTTGGATTTCACTCATTTTAAGTGACAAACAGTGACCGGAGCTAAAGTTAGTGACTGAGTGAGTGCGGTTCGGTCCAGGCTGCCGTTATTCTGGAGCACGTATCCGACTTTGATGAATGAACGTGGGGGTTAAATGTGGAAACGTCCTCGGCCGGAGGTTCAACTCACGTAGACTTGGTCGAAGGCGCCGCTGAAGAAGAGCAGGGAGCCGCTGAGAGGCAGCGCGGCGCTGGAGTCGGAGCCCGGCGGCAGCTGCTGGTCCCCGGCGTCCTCTCCGAACTCGAACAGCTCCTCCAGCTCCAGAGCGCGGGTCCAAACACCCAGGCTCAGCAAGCACGACCAGACCCGGAACCAGCTGCGGGACCCGGGACTCATCTTCTCTCTTCAAAGCTCTGCGGACGCGGTCGGACCAGCGGTGCTTCCCCCGTGACTCAGCCGGGGAGGAGGTGCGGGCGGCGGGCGACACGAGCAGCGAGTAGCGGCGGACTGAAGCGGGCGGAGAGGCGGGAGGGAGGGACGACCGCTCAGAGGAACAGCGGGGCAACAGCCCGGGGGGTGTTTAAGTAACAACCTCAGGACTTCCGGTCAGCTTTTTTTCAAAACAAAAGTCTCAACGATGAACAAAAAGATCGAATTACTCTTCAGTATGAGTTAAATATGAGTTAAATATGAGTTAAATATGAGTTAAATATGAGTTAAAGCAGAAGCTACGAGTGCGACACTGACACACACTTTACTTTATAGAGTCCGGAAATCAGTTCGCATTTTCGCACTTCCGGTTCCCG
The DNA here is from genome assembly GCF_040436345.1 of Pagrus major. Lineage (NCBI taxonomy): Eukaryota > Metazoa > Chordata > Actinopteri > Spariformes > Sparidae > Pagrus > Pagrus major. Next base: position 2,356,318 of record NC_133215.1, on the reverse strand, counting down.
CCTCTCAAAGTCTGCGAGTCTTTTTAACGTGTTTTCAGTTAAATGTGTGAAATAAGGTGTGTTACAGGCTGAACATATAAACTCAAAAACATTTAAGGTGAGAAACTGAGAACTAGCTGCAGAAATTAGCTCTAAAACCTGGAAATCAGTTAGCATGTTAGCATGTTAGCACGTCCAGTTCCCTCATCTCAAAGTCTGTGAGTCTGTTAAATGTGTTTTGTTCTCCAACATAAACTCATCATTAAATGTCCACAGTTTAATTATGAAGCTCTTCATGTGTTAAAAACTGTTAGCGGTTGCTAACAAGTGTCTGAATGAGGCTACAGAGGTTGTCGGGGACATTAAACGTCCTCACAGCGAACACGGAGACTCATCTGCTCACTAGTCCGTCTTCACAGGCCACTTTAGTTACACACTGTTCTCACTCTGACTTTACAACTCGTACTACATAGATCAGTTTATAGAAAACCTGGATAGTAATTGTGCAGTGAGACGCTCAGTGGTGGAGACGTCATGTGACCGTGATGTCGTCTGTTTGTAGCCGAGCATTAGCTTTTTACTGCTACACATTTAATTTACACTTCAAACAGCAGAGTGGAGTTCATCTGTGGAGATTATCTGGTGAACAGAACCTGGACGGATCAGAAACTTGAGTTTATTTTCTGTAATAATCCAGAATCCAGTTCAATAATCCCACAGAGGAACCAGAGCGATGCTAACTTCGGGGTTAGCCTAAAAAATACATCATCCCTACACCGCTGTATTATCCAAATGTAACTGAAAGCTATCAAGAGTCCTGCCGCGTCATAACTCAATTTTATGATGAACATTTGTATTTTTTTACTTTTAACTTGTGGGATTAAAAAGTGGATTTATCTTCACTCCTGTTTATCAGCCTGACTGCAGCAGTGATCCGGAGGTGACCTCCACTGTCGGGTGGTTCTGT
>NC_133215.1:2322872-2350372 GCF_040436345.1 Pagrus major | reverse complement strand
CATCTCAAAGTCTGTGAGTCTGTTAAATGTGTTTTGTTCTCCGACATAAACTCATCATTAAATGTCCCACAGTTTAATTATAAAGCTCTTCCGTGTGTTAAAAACAGTTAGCGGTTGCTAACAAGTGTCTGAATGAGACTACAGAGGTTGTCGGGGACCTTAAACGTCCTCACAGCGAACACGGAGACTCATCTGCTCACTAGTCCGTCTTCACAGGCCACTTTAGTTACACACTGTTCTCACTCTGACTTTACAACTCGTACATTGATCAGTTTATAGAAAACCTGGATAGTAATTGTGCAGTGAGACGCTCAGTGGTGGAGACGTTTCAGTCATGTGACCGTGATGCCGTCTGTTTGTAGCCTAGCATTAGCTTTTTACTGCTACACATTTAATTTACGCTTCAAACATCAGAGTGGAGTTCATCTGTGGGGATTATCTGGATGAACAGAACCTGGACGGATCAGAAACTTGTGTTTGACACAGATTATTTTCTGTTATAATCAAATTGAAGAATCTCACAGGTTGATGGAACCAGCGCGATGCTAACTTCTGTTAGCCTATGAAAATATCTCATCAGTGCAGCGCTCTATAAACGGGTGGGTGATGTAGTTGAGTCATACTTTGGCTCGTCTGGTTTCAAGCAGGCACAAAATGGCGGCCTGATCACAAAATTTCACATATTACAGCTAAATAGTGACTAAAATATTCTCAATTAACAGCCTTTAAACTCTGAGTAATCTGAATCTGCAAAGTAACTAGTAACTAAAGGTATCAAATAAATGTAGTGGAGAGGAAGTTTGAAGTAGCAGAAAATGGAAATACTCAAGTAAAGTAACTGAAAATTGTAATGTGGTACAGTAAATTTAGTTTATTTCATCACTGGTTGTTCGATATTTTAACGTATTTATTTTCACTGCAAATATCTGTTCAAGTATCAGTTTTTCAGTCTCCTCGATTACTAATAATCACATCGGTCGACTCCTAGTCAGGACTGATGTAACGTTGTGATGTCACAACCACAGTCCCCGCCCTGTGGTTGAAAAAAACGCCGACAGAGCTGATGTGGAAACACGGTGGGCGGTGCCTGTTCAGGCCTGTGCGAGCTGACCAATCAGAGCAGACTGGGCCTTTTGGGAGGGGGGCCCTTAAAGAGACAGGCACCAAAACCAAGCAGAGGAACGAGAAAAATAGTAATAATAATAATAATAATTTAAGCATGTAAACATTTTCTAGTTGACATCCAAAATAAAAACTTGAAATGAAAAATGAGCAGAATATGGGGCCTTTAAGTGTTGAGACACTTTACAGATGACTGATGACCAGCGGCTTTGTTCTCGCTGATCTTCTACATTTATTCCCAGTGATTGTCGAGGTAAGCAGCCTGTTTTAAACTCACTAATGATGATTCATGTCAGCGTTTTCTTCAATTAATTACCTTCATTTAGAAGATTTTGTCCAAAGCAACGGACAAACATTAAGAAAGGTTAGAGGATCAGTGTCAAATCAAACCACCAACACAAGTAATGGCCGACCCACCTCCACCACCTGAGCTGCAGCTGCCTCTCAAGTCAAAATGAGAAGATGCAACGCCTCTTCTTCACCCATTCATCCACAGCAGCTGCTGGATTCTGAAATAGATCAGAAAATAAAGACGGGAGTGAAACGAGCCTCTTAGCCAGCAGCTTCACTCCACGTGATCCTCAGAGCTCACAGGCTGCTAATTATTTTTCCAACCAAACACTTTGGTGTCTTATTTCCTTAATGATTAATCGATGAAAGGACTGAGAGACTGTCGGTTCTCTCGAGACATTTGGCATCTTTCACGATTAACCGTGGACGAGTCTACAACCTGGGCTGAGTTGTTGTGGGTCTTGGGGGGGGATTATACTTTAATACGACATGCATGACCACAGAAGTCAGAATTGTCTGTAGTTGTTCAGAACCATCACCTGGTCATCTTTCCTGGAAAAACATTCACAGAGGTGCACATAAAAAAAGACAAAAACAGTTTTGTTGAGAGTGAAAATCAAACCACAACTGTATCAGGGTTACATGAACATATTACAAAAAAATAAGCAAGTATCATCAGTCAAGATTACATTTGTGATTACATTATAATAGTTACATTGTCAGTGACTACTTGATTTTTTAACATTTTTGATTACATCTTTAAATTTGGCGATTTTTTAAATCATGACGTCTTTTCATGAACATGAATTTGTCGAATATGTTCTTCTGTACAAGTTTCCTCTCTCAGGTTGCCATTTAAACAATATTTGTTTTTTGTTGTTATTGGATATGGAAGATGAACATTTTGAGGCACTTTGTGCTCCATGTGGCCGACAAATGATTTTGGTTAAGGCCATTTGATAAATGCTGAAAATGCAAAAGACATTTTATTTGTATTAAAAATGTTGTGCGATGTTTAAATAGAAGATGTAATGTTTGATTTTGTAAAATCTGAAAGTATTCAGATGTGCGGTCTTGTGTCTCCTGGAGGAACGCCACAAAAGATTTATTTGAACCACTGAAGAGTCCGACGTCCACAATTGTAAGTGTGTAATCTGATTATTTGTTTTGTTTCCCCCTCACAGGTTTATTTCAAGGCAAAATCCAAGTACTCACCTGCACTGCTCAAGTACAGGTAACTTCTTCACCGTCCTCCTTCTGACTACAGATAATCCATTAAAACTGTTTTCGTCCACAGTAGTGACTGTTGTACTTTGTCCTCAGACTTCCTCTGTACCTGGTCTTCTTGGGCGTCAGTCTTCTCTTCCTGGTGGTGAACCTGGTCTGTGCCCTGCTGGTAAAAATGACCGCAGCCGACGTCAAGACCATCGTCCTGGTGAGGGTCACCATCAACGACAGCCTGTTCGTCCTCTGCGCCGTCTCGCTGTCCGTCTGCCTCTACAAGGTCGCCAAGATGTCGCTGGCCAACATCTACCTGGAGTCAAAGGTGAAGTCACAGGTTTCTCAAACAAACCAGGGCCAAACAAAAACCTCAGCCGACAGACTGGAGAAGGATCTCAAACAGGTCCTGAATTAGAAGGATCAGTTCACCCAAAAACTAAAACATCATCTCCTCCCTCTATGCTGATGAAACTCAAGTCTCCAGATGCTTCAGTTGTTCAGCAGAACGCTGCAACTCTGTTTTACTGTGAAGCTGCAGAAATGTTCTGTGGACTACGACACTTCACCTGACTTTATATTATCAGGAGGAGATTATGGCTGAGCCTGACTTTATATCATCAGGAGGAGATGATGACTGAGCCTGACTTTATATCATCAGGAGGAGATGATGACTGAGCCTGACTTTATATCATCATGGAGGGAGGAGATGATGACTGGACTTTAATTTTGGATGAACTGTCCCTTTAAGCTTTCAGTCTCACCTCATGCGTCTTTTTCAGCTTCAGTGAGTCTCTGATGTTTCCCCAGACTTCAGTTTCAGTTCTTATCTTTTAAATTTCTGCACTAAATTCCAGGATATTCCAGGTTTTCCATGACTGTGAGGAGCCCCTTGTAGAAATCATTACACCACTCAGCACAGAAACCAGAGTCAAAGTGAATAATAATGAGTTGTACCTTGTTTTCAGGGGACGTCGGTGTGTCAGGTGACTCTGATTGGCATCATGGTGGTGTTTCTGTACGCATCGCGGGCCTGTTACAACCTGGTGGTGCTCGCCCTCACCGACATCGAGACCATCAACTCCTTCGACTATGACTGGTACAACGTCTCGGACCAGGTAGGGGTTTGTTTTACACTTTAAACTGGCCGCAGGTGTCTGCTGATGTGGACTTAAACAGAAGTGTGACCTTTGACCCGTCTGTGTGTCTCCAGGCGGACTTGCGGTCGTCGCTGGGAGACGCTGGTTACATCGTGTTTGGGGTGATTCTGTTCGTCTGGGAGCTGCTGCCCACCTCGCTGGTCGTCTTCTTCTTTAGGGTCCGACGGCCGCCTCAGGAAAGGGTCAGTCCCCCCGGCAGGGTCAGGTGACCTCTGAAACACCTGCAGTTGGTTGTTTTTAAGCTGTCGTCTGCCCTCATTTTCTGTCTGCAGACAGATTTCACAACGCCTGAAAAGGGCGATTGATTTCACATACAGTGAAGACGTTGACAAAATATCTCGACAAATGTCGGATGGATGGATCTCAGGATGAACTGTAATAACTTTGGTGATCCTCTGACTTTTCATCAGGTCAAAAACATCTCTTCAGTAGCGATTCGAGCTGTAGATGAGCAGAATCTGTTGAGTTTATCGTCTCTCAGACAGCAACACCAACAAACTCGAGCTGATCCCGGGACCAGACTGAGCTGGAGCTCTCAGGGCTCCTGGTTTTATAGTCTCAGAGATCTCCAGGAGTCTCCACCCATTTCCTTAAAGCACTTGTACTGAGATGTGTTTCTATTGGTGCATCTCTTAGCCTGGGATCTAAGGGGCTTTCCTAATGGTGTCATGGTCCCATTGTCTCCGGGACTTTCCAAAGGGCATTTTTAAGCTATATAACAAGTACAAAGAGCAAAAAATGTTATATAATCACAACACATGATAAATGAAAACGTCTCATTTCATATATTTAATTTGATTTTCATGACATTAGCATCGTGAAGGCTAAACATTGTGTTAGCATGCTGACGTGACTCTTTGTCTCCACAGAGCACCGCTGGGATACCAAACCACGTTCTCTCTTCTAGAGGATATTTCTTCGACAACCCTCGTCGGTACGACAGCGACGACGACCTGGCGTGGAGCATTCCTCCCCAGAATGCATCAGCGAGGTAGGAACATCATCCCTGATGTCATAATTTCACTGCTGTAGTGATATTTCTCAATTTGATTTAATTACAGCAGCGACAGATTAATATCTTGCTGTCAACAATAGATCAAGTAACCACATGTTATCCGATGTGAGTGGCCATCGGAAGATCTGAGTATGTTCATAGCCGGGAAGTCGAGCTTTTCGGCTTCCAGACGATGATGTTGATTATATTTATAAATTATTAATCTGCACAGTAACTAAAGTTGACTAAAGTAATGGAGTAAACCGGTAACAAACCGACTGTCGTCTCTCTCTCAGTCTTTCCTCCGACTGCTACGACTGGGGCAGCCGCCACAGCAGCTTCACTGTGCACACCAACAGCGACGAACAGCGCCTGACCGCCACCGCCGCCGCTGCCGGAGGAGAGCTCCACCCTTACCCATAATTCCTCTCTTCACTGTACAGCATCACTGTGCACTTTGACACCGATCAGTTATTGTGTTTCTTCTTCTCACTGACGTTCCAGTTTGTAGTCACAGTTTAGAGAAAAAACCCGACCAGGAGGGCTCCTACACAGGTGGAGCTGAAGCCCCGCCCCTTCCTGTCTCCACCGGGCTTATTAAGGAAAAGTAGTTCATTATTTTTTACACAATTCAAACAGGATCAATCAATTATTTCTCTCTCTTCATTCACGACCAGACAAAGGTTTTTCAAAATAAGGTCCCATGAGGGAAACAGGAAGGGGCGGGGCTTCAGCTCTCTATAAACATCTTCAGTTATCTCTTAATTAAAATACTTCAGTCTTCAGTTTACTTTACTTTTGAATGTAGCTGCATCATATCCAGGTTCAAATAATAGATCAATGAATTAAAATGTCTTAGAAATGATCACGCGACCGAACTAATGACAAAGGGAACCAAAAAATAGAGGAAAGAGTCGGCGGTCGTGCTAACAGCTGTGAGGCTGAACTCAATGCTAACAGCAGCATGCTAACAAGCTAACATTAGCAGTGAAGAGTCCAGCTGATGTGATGTCATCAGATCTGCAGGTTTTTGGTGATAGATCAAAGTTATTTCAGTTCATCCTGAGAGAAACATGAAGGTTTGAACCCGTTAGCGTGACGAAAAGGAAAGAGTGAAGCTCTGAGCTGCAAAATGTTTTGTGACAATCACATCAGATCAGATTCAAAGGTGAGAAGTTACTTTAACTTTTACGTCGCTATGAGTCTGTAAGAAAACGCTGTGCAGGAACCCTCTTCAGGCAGCGTCCATGTTTCTAGAGCCACCGTACGTAGACGATGTTGTGATGAATGTTTTAGAGAATGTTTCTTCAGCAATTTGAGGAGATTTTCAACGAGACCGTCGATTCAAACTCGTTTTTTTCATTTCGTTTAAGATAATTATTCACATTTGACTCTGATGTTGCTGAGAGTCTTTGAGAGACGAAGTGAGTCTGTCTGCACATCTGGACCGTCTGACAGATGACTGAAGGTTCATTAAGCTCAGTTTTAACATTAAACTCCAGCCTGTGAACAGATCGCTAAGTTTTAATTTGATTTCCTGTCTTGAATCGTCTTTGAAAAACTCCTCGAGTCATTGTTGAAAGTTTTTGACTGTAAGAAACGAAACCCTCAAAGCCTGTAACACACACACACACACACACACACACACACACCCTGTAAATATTGAATATTCACCAGACAGCTGATCACCTCTGTGTTGTGTAGTATTCACACATTCACGTTATTTTAATCTTCGCTTGAGTTTTAATTTGATTTATTTTTTTGTTACATTTTTCTTTTGATAAATTTCAGATTTAGTTTTTAAAAACAAAAGTTTAGTTTTTATTTCTTTTTTCAAATAAAAGATAATTTAAAATCATCCAGACAAAAAACACGAGTTGAAGACTCGACCCGTCGTTACATTTCTGTGAATATGGACTTTGTTTGGCAGCAGAAGAAAAGTTTAAAGTCTATATTTCTAACAGACGCAGGTTTTGTAAAGTTCTTTGTAGCGCAGAGTCGCACCGAGATCATCGATCGTGTTGTTGAGCTTTTTGGTGTTTGTGCATCGTGTGTTTGTGACGTGAACTTCAATAAAATCAAACCGTCATGAGTTCATTTCTCAGTTTCCTTATTTGAGTATTTTACTAAGAACTTTCTCCTCCTTCAAAACAGCCTCGTTACTTTAGTTTGATGCATCTGAGGTGAATTATGATTATTTTTACATCACGCACGGCAGACGCAGCGAGACGACACAAAGACGTAAAAGACGTGAACAGACAGAGAGGGAGGCTGAATGGGGAGAAAAGGCGTGTTAGTGTCTCGTATCTGCAGAGAGTTTCTTATTTTCTCTCTTTGTTGCTGCTCGGACGCTTTACCAACCCAACATGTGGCTGTTTGACGTCCTGGGAATGAGACTCAACTATCAACTATCTTTGTGGTGCGTTCAGGAACAGCTGGGACAAATCCTACTGACTCTACCTTTAACTTTAATAGTCTTTGAATTATATTAATATGACGTGAGCTTCAGTAGCTTTGACCAGTGAATTGCTGACCTTTGCTTGTTATTAATGCTTCTTCTGACAGTTGTTTGTATATTTTAAGTATAAATCACCCAGATGTGGTCAAAAGCTCCAGACAGTAACTTAAACACAGACATGACGGTGACACTTCTAAATATATTTCCAAAAATGTTAAACTATTCTTTTATATTTTTATATATGTAAGAATTGATCACCCATTGAACTCCCAACAAAAAGGGACAGCGTGTCACCGGAGTAGCTAACTGCTGCTGACTGTATTCTGTTTATGACTGTAGTGGCTGATGCTAACGTCAATAGATATCACAGCAACACAACACAGACGTCTTCGACATAACGTCCAAACTGTTACTTCTTTATTATTTCCTTTAATGTTTGAATGTTTTGAACCACAATCGTCACATATCGCAGCTTTGAAACATCTGGAAACATAGAAAAGAAAATGTTTTGCTTTTGCTTGGAGGGATGAGTCGGAGTGCAGCGATGTCCAGAAATATTTATTCCTCTTTTCAAATAAATATAAGTCAACAGGTTCACACATCGACATGGTGCAACTTTATATAATCGTAGAGAATCTGAAAGCAAAAACAAACAAAACTTCAACCTGTGCTGCCGTTTACAAACTGTACAGACTCAACATGAGGAGCGAAAACATCTGAAGCAGAGTCGAGTGGTTTTTATTCTTTTCCCAAAAAAAGCAATTTCTTTAGTTTTAAGGCTGACGAGCGGACTGCAGAGACGTCCAGCTGCTAAAGGGCATGCAAGGCACACGCACGCACACACACACACGCACACACACACACACACACACACACACACCCTCTCTTATGGAGGCTCGAAGGTGACACTGACATTAAATTAACTGTCCTGATTTATTATAACTGATAAGTTGTGATATTATAATTATTATCATCTCACAAGCAACTGAACATCTAATGTTTTATATTTGAAAAAAAAATTACCTACAACATAGTTCATGAAATCACCTTAAAAATTTTTTTTTTTCAATGGAAAATAATTTAAATCAGATTAATTCTGACGGATGTTTTTAAGTAAATATTTCAATAATTCAAATGCAGCGTTAGATGTAACATTAAAGGTGCAATATGTAAGAGTTTCAGTTCAAAACATTCAAAAATTAACTTAAATTATCAACTGAAGGTGGAGAAACATCTCCTGTGCCGTCTGTGTTAACACCATCTCTCCCCTCGTCGGCCAGCTAGCTGCACAGCTAACTGCACAGCTAACTGCGCTAACAGTAGCTAACAGTCATGAATGTGAAGTAGCAGCCTACAGCTCACAGATGTTATTCTGGTGATAAACTGAATATGAATTCAAGCTGGCTGATTCTAACGCACTGCACCTTTAAGAAGTATTCAGTATCGAAACGTTTTAATTTAATTCTACATTAAAGAAACTTCAGTGATTATGATGAAAAAGTGATGAAATAATCAGTAAATGTGTAAATTAATTGAATTATTCTGTTTTAAATGATTAATTAATGAAACTGAAAATTAATCTTAGGAGCTTTTAAAATAATTATTTTACAGATGCAGGTTTTTATCTTTCAAATGTGGAATAATCTAATTTAAACTAAATCAATTATTTAATTCGTTATGACTGAAAGCTTAAGTTTGTCCCACTCAGGCCTCCGTATCCTCACTACAACACACACACTTTATATTTGCACACAGAAACACAAACTCAGACAGTTTGTTGTCTCGTTAATAAACAAACTGTTTTCTGAACCATCGGGATGAAAAACTTCACCGCGAAACACAATCAGAAGATACTTTCACTGAACTTCCTGTTTGGAAAACTTCCTGCAGCTGCTTCACAATAAAAGCAGGGCTGAAGTCGTCATCGACCTGAGGAGGAGTTTACCTTCACACAAAAAGGAAAAATTAAATAACATTTGACTCTCAATGAATTCAGTTTGGTTGTTTCTTCACCAATAACACAGAATGATGTGAATGTCTTTCAGCGAGCGGAGGACGATCGCTGCGATCAAAGACGTAACTTTGGCTTCAAACTGGGAGACGCCTTTACTGTGAAGGGGCTGCAGGAAGGACTGAGTCAACCACTGAGGGATAAAAGTAAAAGTATCACTCCATTAAAGTCGGATAATCCAAATGCGGAGATTTGTCTGTCAGGAACAGACTCGTGACAAACTTTACGAATCAAAACCTTCCCGTTCTGATCGAGGTTCGACCGACTGAAGGGAGACGAAGCTCAGACCTCTCAGCTCCGAGCTGTTATTTCTGACTGAACTGACCGACAGTTTTACCATCACTGCAGATTTTAAACAGATGAAACGACCTAATCCTTATTTATACTGTGACCAGAAAAGCTTCAACAGCCGAGTAAGAAGAGAAACACTGAAACTAACGTAGGCAACTTAAACTTCTTTGGTCCACAAAACAAACGTCCACTGACTGACCTGTAAAATCCTCTTTTCAAACAACTTTATTAACACGCTCCACAGCCGACAGCCGACAGAGGACAGAGGACTGTCCTCTGAGTCATTCGCTTGTTGTACGTTGCTTGTTGATGGTCGTCAGCAGGCTCGTATCAGATCTTGCTCTCCAGCTCGTTAAAGCGTACGTCCGGTGATATTCTGGATTTTTCGTATCGTCAACAAATCCTCATTACAAGACTCAAATCGACTGTATCGAGTGTGTATCAGCTTCTTCCTCTGCGTCAACCAGCTCCATCAACGAGCCACACGGACCACGAACACAACAAATGTGGATTCATCCACCGCTGAAAATAATCCCCGAAGAGGAAATGACTGCTCTTAAAGATTTACGTCTTCAGTAGGAACCAATGAGCTTCGAGCTGAGAGCCACGAACGAACATGTTGTTGGTTTGAGTCTGAACATGGAGTTTGTTAACAGTAAGAAAAATAAAGGAAAAATCACCAGACTGGCCCTTTAATGAAAACTTTCTTTTTGACGGCTCGGGACAGGAGAGAAGAACAACACAAACGTTACACCTCCGTTTAGCAACAAAGCAGCGATCCACCTCGAGAACGCTCCTGTTTCAATAAATCTGATAAGTGTGTTAACGTTGTTCTTTAAGACGACGCGGCAGAAGCAAAAACAACTGGAGAAAAACTAGGCAGCGTTTTTTTACAGAATACAGACGAACAGACGACGGAGAATTAATCGTTAGTTATCGTGAAAGAGCAGAAAGATCTTCTACTGTATCAAGTTTATGGTTATTTATGGAATCAAGTCGTAGTCCGTTAATTTATAGCTGCAACTGTTGATCGTCCACACACACACACACACACACCTTCTCAGCGACATCTACAAGAAAAGGCCGGCGCAGATCCACCAACACGTGTCCGGTGGCGACTCCTCACATACGTCTGCACACACACAAACACACACACCTTCTAGCGAGCCGACATAAATTAGGCCTGAGATGGTAAACACGAGCAGATTGGTCCAGATCCTCAGGCTGCAGACAACAAACTTCTCTAAAAACAACAGAAGAAGAAGAAGAAGAAGAAGAAGAAGAAGAAGAAGAAGAAGAAGAGGAAAACAAACAGGCAGCAGCGTCCTGACGCTTCAGACGCACTTTAATCTGGACGAACAGTCCGACCTGAGTCCTGTCGTCTCAGGACAACACGTGTCATCGTCCTTACAAAGGTCTGACGGGTTCACGAGTCAAATCCAACAGGATGTGATGTCAGCAGAGGGGCGGGGTCAGCGCGACAGAAATGAACGGTGACGTCATCTAAGCTTTAAACCAAATTCAGTCACTTCCTGTTGAACACAGTTGCATCTGCGTCGGTGCATCAGGAGTTCGCTTCGTCTCCTTCACGATGTCCAACGTCACAAACAACCTGCAGGTTTCTAAGGTCGACTTCTCAGAGAACAAATAATAATAATAATAATAATAATTAAATAAAAGAGGGTCGGAGTTCATCACCGCCCGACGGCAGAAGGAAAGAAAAGACGTCAGCTGAAGTTTTCAGAGAGTTTTCTGACGCAGGCAAGAGGAGTTAACATTCAGGAGGAGGAGGGATTATCGGGAGAAGACAGAGCGCTTGTGTTGCTGTTCGCTGCTGATCCTGATGTCCACGGAAAAGTCCTTCTTCTGGGCGAGGATTAGGCTATTGCAGTTCTCTGTGGGCTGGCGCCACCTACTGGCCAGGTGAAACGTCACCTCCTGTTACCTGTTGTCCTTCAGCAGCAGGCGGAAGCTGTGGAGCTGATGTATACTGGTGGACAACCTGAGGAAGAGCACAGCCAGAACAACGGATGAATTTCTGCTTTACATCACTTCACCTGAAGAAAACGAGCGGCCGCCGACAGCAGCTTCCTCCTGACGCCGCCTCCATCTGATACAAGAACCAATCAAACAGCAGGATTCACGCAGAGACGTACCTGCCGAAGCCGTTCATTAAGGCCACGATCTCATGTCGAGTCAGCTGGAAACCTTTCGAGGGGCTGTGTTCTGGAAGGTTCTGGATCTCCTTCTCAGAGAAGAGGATCTTCAGAGCTGTACCCAGACCCTGAGTCTGCACACACGGAAACACAACCAAAAAACATCAGATGCCTCCAAACAGCTCGTCTGCTGTGATCAGTCTGCAGCAGCCCGGAGATCACAACCTCATCTGAGGAGACCAGATTTACACCCTTTATTAGATCTTCACTGTAGCTGCTGAGCTAACAGAGTTAGCGTGCACGCTGTCTGATTTGTAAATGACGTCTTCTCAAATCCATTTGTGATCTCGCGGCCTCTGGAGACTTGGATCACAGCAGACGAGCTCCAGAAATTGAAACTAAATTTTACTTTTTTGGGTGAACTGTTCCTTTAAATTGTCAGCGAGGTCAACTGTTAAAAGTTTGACATTTTTGAAAACATGTTTTGTCACTTTCTGCTGAGAGTTAAGAGGAGAAGGTCACGACTGTACAGCCCACAGCTGGTTAGCTTAGCATTAACAGGAGAAACAGCTCGCCGGGCTCTGTCCAAAGATCCAGCTACCAGAACCTTTAAAGCTTATTGATTCACATGTTGTATTTCATTTGTTTATTCAGTGTAAAGACAACACGTTAATATTTAATGTACAACCTTGAGATCTTTTCATTAAACTCTCAGGTACATTAAGAAGGAACCAGCAGGATCCGTTTTTAATAAACAACAGCAGCTCCAGTTATGAAGATGAAAAAGTCTCTGGCTGCAGAAACAGAATCACAGGAACTCGTGTACTGTTGTGAAAATGAGGTTCTCACACAGACAGCAGAGTGTGAAAGTGTCTCACCTGCAGTTTTCCCCACAGGCGACATTTGCTGCAGCCGACACAGTCCATGATCCTGGAGATGTTTTTAAAATGGAGGCGGAACTCCTCCTGAAACAAGAACGAGACGTTTCTGTTCATCGCTGAAACATTTGACGTGTTGTAAATCATGTGTCGCTCATTTGATGAATTACATTTAGCCCACACGTGCGTACATTAGATATTAAAAGGTAATGGAGTGTGACAGCACACACTGGGCTGCACGGACACATAAAGAAGGTTTCTGCTCATTAAAAACTGACGTCAGAATAAAAAGACACCTGCTCTGTCGAAACCACGAAAACAAAACAATGCACGACTCGTTTCTCGTCCCCGATAAAGATTCTGGTTTCACCTTTAAAGTTTTGGCTTCCAGTTTTTGTCCGGCGAACATGGACTTCTCATCAAAGTGCATCGGGAAAGTTCTGGAAGAAAAAAGGAGCCGTTAGTTTTCTAATAACTGCTGAACGAACAGACCAACTGCAGAAATACACGATCCTAGTTCAGATTTGTGTTTAAAATGCAACCGTGAGAAACAAACAATAGTTTCCTGGACTTTAATAAACGTGACTCCACCGGCTCGTCTCTGTTCATATCGTCCTGCCTGATGTCGCCGACCTGCTCAGATTGAGTTTATTTCATCATTTCTCCTTCATTTTCGTGCTTCTACTGTGTTCGAGCAGCTACGTGGTTAAATCATTTGATTATTTGTCTGTTTGTTGTCCAAATTTCAGACTTTGTTGTGTTGTAGAGCCGAGTCGGCACCAGGTGATTTTATTATGTATGGAGTGGAGTGAATGGATGCACTGTGCCGCACTGCTGCTTCGATCTGCTCCGTGCAGACTGACCCGGCGTGTGTTCTCAGGAAACATCAGCCTCGTCTAGAACGGCCACAGTCAACTCCGGTGAGCGTATCGTGGCCGAGACGGTGCCGGTGGAATCTGGGGGTCACAGCTTCGTATGTATTTGTATAACTTTTCACTTGAGAAGACTAAAAACAAGCCCCTCTCACCTGATCTCGTTGAAGACCTGCAGCAGCAGCTCCTTGGTGGCTGAGTCCTCCTGACTGTTTCCCGTGTACAGGTTGATGAAGGCTCGTTCGAAGTACGGCGCCACCTTGTAGAGCGCCCGCAGCTCGATCAGGTACAGGAAGTACAGGTTCTTCAGCCGCCGCGTGCCCTCGCCCTTCGTCTCTGCCGTGTCAAAACGCTGCCGAAACTCCTGAACGTTTGGACCCCAGACTGAGCGTCCCCAACCCTCTGAGGAGCCGAACACCAACAACAGTTTACTCCAGGATTCAACACTCGTAGAGAGAGAGAGAGTTCATAGAGCCTCTCATGATCGATGTGTAAATTATCTTTATTAAGCTGAGCTGGTCGTACCGTCCAGCAGGTACTCGGCACACAGGTGGATGTTGATGCTGCTGTGGAGGCCGGAGATGAGTCGGTAGAAAACTCTCTTCTCTAAACACAAACCTGAAAGTGAAGAGAGAGTTCACAAGGACAAGTTTCATAGACAAAACAAACTCAAGAATCCTGAAGACTGTGCTGCTTTAAAGGTTCAGTCCACCCAAACTAACAAAAAACACACGCCAGTGATCGTCTTAGTTCAGCTTTTGAATGTTTTAAACTAGATGTCTGGCCTTATTGGACCCTTGAAGCAGTGTTATTTCAGTGAATGAAGTGTTTTTCAGCTGCGCTCTCAGTTGTGTATTTATAGACCTGGCACAGTGCTGTCAGGCTTCTTCTATCAGGAGCTTCTGGCGACTTCTGGCTGCTGAATTTTGGATCTCTGCAGCAGAAAGATGGTGAAACAGACGTGAAAACAGGGACTCGAAACTGGAGAATGAACTGAATATTGTGGATGTTAAATCTGCAAAGGTGACCTCCAGCATTTAGTTCCTGTTTACATCTGTTTCAACGTCTTTCTGCTGCAGAGATCCAAAATTCAGAAAACAAGGTCAAACGAAAGCTTCAGTTCTACATATAATGAAATGTGATATTTAAACTAAACTCATTCATCCCCAGCACACAGCGTCTCTTCTCTCTCTGAGGACCAGTTTGCTGTCGACAGACTGACTGACAGCTCTGTTTGTACAAACACTCACGCTCGACTTCACGGACGGCGACAGGAAACCGTGACGAGCTCTATTAGAAGCTGTGGTTTCATTAACACCACGATGGAGAGTCAAACTCAAAGTGTCTGAGGTTGTGTTTAAAGACTTTTACTCTTGTGTTTTACTTTTTTTATCTAAAGTTTTCCTTTAGAAACTTAAAAGTGCTTCACTTGTCAAACTCTGACACCACCTGAGACTTTTTCCGGGTCCAGCGCTGCCAGGAAGCAAATGTTTGAGAAGGAAGTAGAAGATAAAGGACGTCACAGAATATTTCCTGTAGAAATATGTGAGAAGAAACCGATAAAAACATGAGGATGTATTTACCTTCAAGCCAGTCGTAGAAACCCTCTCCTGCAACCGGAGAAATAAAACAAAAAAAGATCTTATCAGTTTTTTACAACGCAGCTAAAAATAAACTCATGTGAAGTCGAGTTTCAGTAGTTTTACTCACCGTCGTCGTCTCCTGAACGCAGAAAGACAGAAAGAACAAATCTGTTAGATCTGCGCTATTAATAAACACCAACACACACACACAGATGAAGAGGTCTCAGCTGCAGCTTCAAGGTTCATTTCATCGTCGTTCTACAACGAAATGTAAGCTGTAGTCACTTCATGCCAGAAAAATACTGTTTTTCATGGTGAAGTGTTGAAGAAGAGAAGCTGCTGATGATGAGCGTCATTGACCAGGAGATGATTATCAGTGAATAGGAGTCAAATACAGACACAGACGTAACACAAACGTGGGTGGGGGGGTAATTTCTAAATCACGTTGGGTCCCGTTCTGTGTGAACGACAGCTTAAAACTGGACAAATTAACAATTACAAGTCGATCCGTCTGATCAAAGAAGACGTGAACCAGATTATGATTCTGGCGTCTGACGGCAGATTTCAGTAACAAGGAGCAGCATCGTCAGCGTAACAAAGAGCCGAGTTTAGATTCACTCTTAGTTTGTTGAAGCTGCAGCTGATGAAACTTTAAACGGAGCAGTTATTGATTTCTTCTTTCAGACTCACCTCTGATCGGAGCCAGCGGGTTCAGAGGTCGGTACACTGATCGGGGCCTGTTGACCAGAACAAGGTTTATATTAATGATCAATAATCATCACAGAGTCACTGACAGGAGGCTCCACTTTAAATTTGAACTTTTCCTATTATTCATTTGTGGAAAAGATGTATTTTAGCCGTCTGCTGTTTGTTTTAAACACAAAGATTCAACAATGTTCACTTCACAGCATGTGGGCTGTTTTTTGTTTTATGTGTGAGTCTTAAAAAACAAGTACAGGATCCAATATTCAATAACACACGCGGTTTATAAAGAATTCAAATTCTGATAACAAATAAAGATTTTCTTTATGATTTTTGTGGGATTTTTGTCCATAATAATTAAATTCAATTCAATTAAACAATAAAGAAAGTAAGAATATACTGTTCTGACTATGATAATAACTCTTGAACTGTTGCATCACGATACAAAGTCAAAGTCTGGAGAAAACAAATAAAAATAAACTTTAAAATAATGTAGAAAAATATAAGAAACAATCAAATATTAACTGAATAATATTAATCAACCAATACTCAATTAATCAAAGAGATGTTATAATAAACAAAGAACCAGATATCTGAAGTTTTATTCAATAACTTTGCTTGATGTAATAAATGTTGTTTGTCACTGGCGTTAAAGTCCACATGACGGATAGACAAATACACTTCAAAACACAAATCACAAACACAAATCAATTCAAATAAGTGTGTGTGTGTAAGTGTGTGTGTCTGTGTGTGTCTCTGTGTGTGTGTGTCTGTGTGTGTCTCTGTGTGTGTGTGTGTGTCTCACTTGAAGCAGTTTTCCTCGTAGATGCTGTTCCAGACTCTCCAGGCTGAAGGACCTTTGTATCCAGTGTATCGCTCTGGATTCAGCAGCAGGTCCACGTAATCTGCATCTGGAGAGGTTTCATCTAACACACACACACACACACACACACACACACACACACACACACACACACACACAGTATTTTAGTATTAGTATATTAGTATATAGTGAACATCAGTCTCAACAGCTTGGCAGAACTAAAAATGTTTCTCCTGCAGGAACGATCATGAGGTCATGATCGAGATATTCCCGTCGGATGTTCATTTGTCAGTGTTGGGGTTCATCCTCCGGGGAGCAGGAACATGAGATCTGCTCAGAGCTCGTTCAGATGTTGTGCTGTAGATCAGACAGAGTAGATTCTCACCATCCAGCTCACAGAAGTGGTCCTGAGCATCGTCGTGTCTTGCCCAGTCAGCGAACGCCTCTTTGCTCTGGTTACTGAAACAGGAAGTGAGAAAAACTTACAGATTAGAAAAGTTAAAAACTCGAAAAGGAAACTATACATTATATTTTAAATCCTCCAAAACTACAGGGGGCAGCAGAACCGCTAACTGCTGCTCACTGTACTCTCTGCTGTAGCACCTAGCTGCTGTTAGCAAGTAGCTCGGTTAGCTAGGACAGGCGGGGACGGGATACGCATGAAGCGGCAGAGGACAGAGAGAGAGAGAGTCGGACATCATCAGCGTGTAGAGGCAGAATATCTTCACATGTTACTCTGTGAACTGAGGATTTATTTGGACCGAACCAGAGGTGACTGTGGACACAAACCAACACTGTTCTGGTGCCGCTGACTCAGTTTGTGTCCAGTCTGAATGACGTGTGTTTGACGATGAGTTAACGAGGCGATGAAGCTCGTCTGAGTTCAGTCACAGAGAAACTTGAGTTCAGACGGTGACGGTTGGATTTTTCTGTTTAGAAGGTAAAATATTTCCTTTCTTCACATTTTGTCAGATTATCTTGTTCACTTGTTAGACTCAGTAGTGAACTGGCTGCTTTTACATCTCCAGCTGAAGCTACAGGCTGTCAGACCGTCACCTCTGAGCTACACAGTGCTGTTAGGAGCTAGCTGGTTAGCATGCTAACGTCAGTAGACATCTCTGCAACACAGAACAGAGACTCTGACAGAAGGTCAACACTGATGTTTCTTCATGTTGGCTCAGGTTTTTTATGTTTTTAAACAAAAATTCTTGCCTTATTTTCCAAATGTTGCGTGACGTGGAGCTTATTAAACGTGGGCTTAAGTGATGATTTTAACAAAAAAAAAACCCTGGCGAGAGACACGACATCAGTTTGTGATGCAAACACTTGTTGTCTGCAACTATGAAGACCACAAACACAGAATTTATAGACAGAAGTCAGAATAACAATGAAGGATGATGTTACAGTGATCAAAGAACAAAGAAAACTTTCCTCTGCATCATGAAATTAAAAACAGCTGGATTTAGGATTTAAATCTGAACTCTGAAGATCCATTTTAAGATTTAATTCAACACCATGACCCTCCAGTCTGCTCTGAGGTCATTTTTCAGACTTTTGAGTCGAGTGAGAAGGTTTTTTATATAAAGACTGTTGTACTGAAACTTCATTTGACTGCTGCCGTCTCAACTTGTGACGACACTCCACGCTGTCCATGTCACAGGTGCAGTGAAGGTCGGGCTGCTGCTGTCAGTGTGGGACGGTGGGTAAGGATCAGCAGCTGCCCGTCAGACGCTGGTTAATGTTTGACTGCTTACTATCAGCTGCTGAAGCTGCTTTGCATTGTGAGTAAATGAGCCGCTGCAGCTGACAGATTAAAACAGAGTGTGGCGTCACCTCAGGGTGCTGTTGATGGCGCCCAGCTCTTTGGCCTGTTCACACTCGGTCATGTCCGACATTGTATTGGCTGCCTGGGAGTACTGCAGACAGAGAGAGAGACAGAGAGACACTGTTATGAAGAGGAATATCACAGCTGATGACGTCGTGCTAATACAGTAACACAACAATGATCCATACACCTGGAATATTCGACGTGTTTGCTGCTGTTGTAAGGCGCAGCAGCCGTTATGACCCAACACCACCGACAGTAAAATCAATGTGCAGACCATCAAAACTCACTGAATGATTAACACAGATGTAAAGCTTGTAGTCGGTCGTCAGCAGACTTCGTAAGCTTGATTATTTATTACCTGCTCGAGCTTTTCCATCTCTTTGTGCACAGACATGATAATCACAGCTTTTTTTTTTATTATTCTAGAAGAAGAATCAAAATGCTCCTCCTGTGTGCACCTAACCCCTCGAATCCACCGGGCTCGACTCTGTTAGCTGGCGAGCGCGGCGCTGTTTTGTTCCGTGTTCGGTGTTTTATTTTGAAACTTGACTGGAAGCACTATGTCATTCTGCCCGTGCAGATTGATGTGGCTGCGGTCGGTTTACATAAAAAGAGTTCTTGCCGGTTATTCTCCGTGAAGCAGAGCGGCCAGACGCTTCTGTGGCGCTGCTGAGACGTGCTGTGGCGCAGCGGGTGGAAACACGAGCGTTGTCTAGAGCAACAGATCACCGATGAGCTCCTGCAAACGTGACGGTCCCAGCGAAAAGTCTTTTGGTACAATATATTATTTTCTCCATCTTAGCATGTTATTACTCTGTGGATTCATGCTGACTGTTGACACGCTGGAGTGTTTGATAATAGATTTCAGGTGGAGCACTTTCCGCCTCATGACTGACCAGCAGAGTTACAATCAGTAAAACTGCTGAGGCGGTGTTTCCTCCACTCCCTCCCGCTGGTTCGAACAGAAACACTGAGTTTCCTGGCTGACGGTCAGTGAAGCGGCGTCGACCTTGACTGAGACGAGCGCAGATGTCCAAACACTTCTGGGTCATTACAAGACAAACACCAGGCTGCGAGCCAGCGGCTGGCAAACACTCAGAGCCTCGGTCTCTACATGGAAACTATTGGAGGAGATAAGCGTGTGTGTGTGTGTGTGTGTGTGTGTCGAATCAGCTGATGACACAGAAAGTGCTGGAACAAATGCAGCTGCTCCTAAACTCCATAAAATCAGGAGTTTGCTGAGTTACAGCCTGCAGCTTCTCAGCTGTTTGATGAAAGGAGTCTGCTGATATTGTTTGATACAAAAACCTGCAGCGAGCGAATAACTGAACCTTTTTAAACATGAAACTTTGTTGGTGAGGTGTTTTTAAAGACTTCAGGAGGAACCGACGGAGCAAAGAGCCACAAACAGGAAATCCAAAAGTACTAAGAAACAGACAAACATGTTGTTGATTTGGGTCTTTTGAGATGTGATGACTTTAAGAAAAAGAGGATTGTTTTAGTCAGGTGCTGATATGAGAGCTTGATAAACACACTGAAGGGGAACTCCAACATTTTTAAACTTGGGCTCGATATTTAAATGTTTTGATGTACAAATAATTCTCAGCAAAAGTTTTGGCATCGGTCCCGTAGATCTCCTCAGCCATCAGCCACGACACGGCTGCGACCATCAAAGTTACATCTACTAAAAGTGTTTTTGTCTCCGACAGACTTTCAGTTCAGTAAGATTCTCTCTGTTGCAGGAGGACGACGGTGGAAACGTGAGTTTGAACTCACCTCGATGAACTGCCACCAAGAATTTATGAGTGAATATTTAGCTGATTTTGACAACATAGATGAGGCAACAGCTGCAACAGCCCTCCTCTGGTGAGACTTCAGAGCGAGACTTGAATGTTTCTGGTTACAAAAAGGATCTGAATATTTAGCAAAAACGTCTCTCTGTAGGAACCGTTTCTGTAATGATGTCAACCTCGTGTCAGAGGACAACTAAACTTCTGTTAAGTATGAATCATTTACACATGAAACATGTAAATATAGAGCCCAGGTTTTAAAATACAGGAATTCTCTTCCTAAAGGTGTCACGTTACAGATATTGACAATAACGTGTGTTAATAGTGCACATATGGTAACAGTGTGTACATTGTGCATCGCCTCTTGAATGATTTCTTTCTGTGCAGTAATGCACATTAACGCTGGTTTCCACCCGACGTTAAACGGAACAATTCATTTGGTGTAATTGTTCTTTTTGTACGTTTTTGTACAGTGATAGATACAGACTCTCTCTCCACCTCCGTACAATCCTGCATTTAGTCATAATTTTATTTTTAACATTATATATAATACATATAATATTGTAACGATGCCCCAACCTAACAACACTGTGACACATCTGATCATAAAGGCTAAATTTGTAGGATGATCACTGACTGATGGTTAGTTTTGGAGTTTCTAGCTGAGAGAACAAAGAAAAATGTTTCAGTGAGTCGAACCCAACGTTTGTCTCCTCTGGTCTCACCTTGTTGTAGTTCCCAGACTTGATGCCCACTGGGATCTTACTCTAAACAAACAAACAAACAAACAAACAAACAAACAAACAAACAAACAGTAAGAAACAGCTTCATCTGAACAGAACAATAAATGAACCCTAAATCATCCGTCTGAACACTGAACAAATAACTTATTAATTAATAATTATTAATAAAAACACTGAGTTAATCAGTGTTTTTATTGTACATTTAATTAAACTGCTGTTGAACTAAAGTAATTAACAGGTCATAAATATAAATATACACACATGTCAAAGGTAAACAGACTAAACTAATGTTTATTGGACACCAGTCAGAGAGAGCAGACGGATGTTAGTGTCTTCCTGCCTTGTCTTGTTCCTGATGGGTTCTTTTAAAATATCTAATTTGTGATATAAGAAAATCTTTGAGTCTTCTTCTTTTTGTTATTATATAAGCAGGTGTTGGTGTGGTTGACCTCTGACCTCTGGACAGGGCTCCACATGGCAGTCTTTGATGGCGCAGTGTCCGTCGTCAGGCCAGAAGGGACACGGTCGCTTCAGGTTCACCTGGAGACGAGACAGAAACAGAAGTCTGTGATGAAACCAACCCAGCAGGCAACTTCATTATCTCACCTGACTCTCTTCTTATATAAAAACCGTGTTAATCACACAAAATGAAAATCGATTGGCAGCTCTCCTTTAGATCAAACAGCTGGAGATAAAAACATCCCAACAGAGGAAATACATTTTCTAGATGTTCCAGCTGTTGCTGACTTCACCCACCTGTACAAATGTCAGAGAGCAGAAATGCCAAAAAACCAGGTTTTAACACGTGAAGCTTTAAACGTCACCAGACGCTTTAATATCAGTTTAAACCATCGTTTTCTTGCTGCGTGTGTTGGTGGACAGCTGCAGAAATATTTCACAATATTTCATGAAGCCGTCCTTCCTGTGGTGTAACAGCCACTCCACACACACAAAAACAACAGCTAAACAGCTAAAAATGACGTCTGCGTCCTCCAGGAGCAGCAACACGCACTTGAAAGCATCCAAACAGACAGGTTTTATTGTTTCATTAGCGCGAGCCTGAATATCAGGAGTGTCCTGTTCACGAGACTGAATGAGTCAGACTGAAGGACAGAAAGGTTTTGGTCCAACAGGACAAACATGTGAAAAGAGCTTGAGAGAGAACTCGTTTTTACAGACTCTCTGTAAAATATAACACATTTTTAAAGAAGCAGAGGAAGTTATTTTTGTCCTCACACACCCAAACGTTTCTCTTTTTAAAAGAAAAAACAAGTACAGCTCAGTTACACTTCCACTTTCAGGGAGATTAGAAAAAGGGGAAGGGGAAGAACACAAATGAGCTTCTCACTGTTCACTCTGAGAGTTCGGTTGTCTAAAAACGTTCACCATCTTTTTATATAAAGGGCCGACAGGTGCAAATATGACGCCAGCAGCAGCAGCAGCAGCTCTTACTCTGTAGTATCTGAAGTAGTCCTTCTCTGTGAGCTTCTTGATCCGAGGGTAAAGCTTGAAGTTGTTGAAGACGTCGATGCTCTCGACGTCACAGAAGCAGTCGTCCAGGACTCCGGTCAGCTGAAACCAGAGCGGAGACGAACATCGATTTACTTCACGACAACTTTTAAATCCCACAACATGAAACTTCTGTTAAAGAGAAGACAACTGAACAATAACGCAAATTAAATTCAGGAGCTTTACCAGCAATAGTTTTTGGATTAAGTCACATTTTCCCAGAAAAAAAAGAAATCTTGAATATTATTTTCTGCAACTGTTTCACTCAAACATTTATCAGTGTATAAATTCACAAGCTTGAGTAAAATCACCTACAGTGCATTTTATTTGAGATGTGTGTGAGTTCATTTGTGTTTAGGACCCTGCATGTCGGCGGTGTGATTATTGCACGTGTGCTATAAATCGATGTACTTTACATGTTGATCTGCAACACGCTGTGTTAGTAATGTGTTACCTCGTCACAGCAGGAGGCCGGCAGACACAGACAGAGCACAGTCTGTCTACCTGCCCGTTCATACATAACACATCCACCACTGCTGCACTGCAACAAAGTCCACACGTCCTTTACCCAAGCAGAAGTAAAGATTCAGCTTCTTTACTCCAGTAAAAGTAATAAAGTACAGCCTCTGAAATGTACTCAGATTACCAAAGTAAAAAGTCTCCCTCTGAAGGACATTTCTATGACGGCAAATAATCCATATTTCCCCTCAAGCGACGAGCCCGGAGGAGAAGGTTCAGATGTTTGTGTTCAGATGCAGGGAGGTATTATTCGTACTTAATCACCTCCCACCTGTGGTTACCTGACGCCACACGGGTCAGATTCAGACCCACAGGATCAGCTGCTGACATGTTTGACTGAGGCTAATGCGTTTGCCCTGCGGAGCAACTAAACAACTCTAGCTGACAACACTAATGAGCTCAGCGAACAGAGAGAGGCTTTAAAAAGGTGAAGAGGCTTTGGATTAGATTATTAATTACCTGCAACTAACCAACCAACACCTGGAGAGTTAATCCACTGTACACACCTGGTTCAACTGACAAACTGAGTCAGACTCTGGTGGAGTTGCTCTTACACTCAAACTATATATTATTTTTATTAGCAGTATTCAGTTTGTTTTTCTAATAAAATGATCCATCACAGTTTCCTGCAGCTCCAAACTGTTTTTCGTTGTCTGAGCGACGCTCCAAAACTTAAAGATATTCAGATTTCTGACAGAGAAGACGAACAGGACGACTAATCATTCCTGCCTGGAAGAAAGTCTATTAAAACTCGTGTTGAATGAACTGCTGGCAACAACACGACACCTCGTGTATGAGTGAGACTGATTCAAACTCTATTCAAAGTTTTGTGATCCTGCGCGTCTCTTCTGGCTTCGTTATTTGCATTTAAACAGATCTGCTGCTCACCGTCGAGCTCACAAGCTGGATGGCCTGCTGTGAAACGTAAAACGACCCCATCAGGGATTTTTTGTGTGTGTGTTCACTCAGTGACCGAGTTGTGTTTACTGACAAACATTTTTTTAAAAGGAGGCCAGCTGCTGCCTGTAAGGTCGGACAATCAGGACTCACGGGCTTCGTAAAAATCACGATGAGGCTGTTTACACCTGGAATTAACAGGTAATCCAAACACAAGGCACAGCTCTAAATAAACAGGTTAACGACCACCGAGATGCATCGTGACCCGATCACTCAAACCACTTGTGGAGTTGGTCCGAGACCACGTGTATGTTGCAGCGCGAGTGCTGATGTGTCCCTGACAAGGACGTGATGGTTGCTGTAATGACAGGACATCAACTGACTTCCACTGAAACACGAAGAAGAAAAAGAAGAAGCCACAACAACCAGCAGAAATGATGACACACTGTCTGATCTCCAGGTGCTTCACCGTGATGAGATCCAACCATTGAACCAGTAACACATCATCACCAGACTCCCTTAACAAATGTGGTGATTTTAAGAGTTGTTGAGTTAAAACAAACTTTATAACGTAGTGAAACTCTGTCTCTGTCTCTGTCTCTGACAGATTCTGAATCATTGTCTCCTTCTTGTAAATTCAGCATTAAATGAAAACAGTAAGTTGTGTGTTTCCTTGTAGAAAGTGTCAGTTTGTGGCAGCATGGCTGTACCAGCCTGTCTGCTTCTGTGTCTAAAGTGCTAAAGTCTGACCTGCCAACATTTAGCAGCTGTTTGAACACACTGTTTACACTGATTTCACCATTTACACTCAATTTATGAAAGAAGAAACATTTTATTGATCTAAACATGTCACATTTTACAGATACACTAAACAGTAACCAGTATAGGCGACTTCTTTGTCCCCAGACTCCCTTAACAAATGTGTCAGTTTAGTGAGTTGTTGAGTTGGAGACACTTTATAAACTGTGTGAAACTCTGTCTCTGACTGATTCTGACTGATTTGTTCCTTCTTGTAAATTCAGCAAATGTTCTACATGAACTTCTTTCGGTCTTTGTGTAGAAAAACATTGTGTCTGTTCGTCCCAGTGCTGTTTATTTGCATATCGAGCCAGGAAGTGAGATCTGATCACTGTGGTCACTCAGACGCAGGTTAATGCCACGTGTGAAACATCTACGGCAGTTTATCATTTAATTATATCCAGCTAACTTTGTATCCACGTTATTGTGCTGAACTAAATTACAGGTTTGTATGCCAACACCTGTAACTTCCTCATAATTTACAAGGATGTTACCGGGGAAACGCGGTTAATTTGGTGCTTATCACTGGGAAAATAGGCGGTGTTGAACTGGTACACGTCCAGTTCTCAATAAATTGTTAACATCAGGTAAATTGAACGTGCAAACATACAATTCAACAGTAATGGAATTAAATAAGTACATTTATTCAAATACTGTACTTTAGGTCAACTTCTGCTACTTTATACTTCCACTCTGCAAGTTTATGAGGCAAATATTGTAGTTTTACTCCACTAAGTTTATGAGATATTTAAGAAAATAAATTCTGGTCGTGGCAGCAGGTGAGAATATTATATATAAGCCCTAGACAGTCTCCGTATGGTATAAAACACATCACATGAACCAAACCTCAGCTGACCTCTGTGTGCAGCAGTCCACCGAGCGCCAGGACAGGCAGGAAGAGGCAGATCTCTCTCAGCATGCTGTTGTTGGTCCCTGTTTTTTCTGTGCTTTAATTTCCTTTCAAATTAAAAACTTGCTCTCAGTGAACTTGGTGTCCATGTGTCCCAGCAGCAGCAGCAGCAGCAGCAGCAGCAGCAGCAGCAGTCTGCGGGCTGAGCTGTCACCACAGACCTCCAGTCCCACGCTCAGCCGCGGCCCCGCCTCCAAACAACCAGCTGTCAAACTAAACCCCGCCCCCCTCCGCCGGCGCCTCACAGTCTGTAGTCCACTTCCGGCTGCGGGGACCGCTTGGAGCCGTTGCTGGCTGAGCCGCAAAAGACTACAACTCCCACGAGAGGGCGAGAGGCGGGAGCTCCGCTGCGGCCAATCACAGAACACCACGCTTTTCTAATCAGGAGTGGAAATAACAGCGGTTTGGGTTCAAGATTTCATGTTTATGTTTACTTTTGTTTGATATTTGATCGATATTTACCCGGGACGTTACTTATGGAAATGTTTGCGATTTAATTTTTTTTAAATAAACGAATAGTGTGACAGTCATGTGACGTGTTTCTACGACGCTGAACGTGTAAAATAACACGTTTGTTTCACACGACTCGCTACAAACATGTAAGCGGTTTTTTAATGGACACAAAATGGGAAGAAGAAGAAACCGTTGGTATTTAAGCTAGTTAGCTAGTTAGCTAGTTGCCGACATTTTGTGCCTGAACTGATCTGAGATACATGTGACGAGCAACTCATGTTATAACTGGAAGAATGTTTTTATTATTATTATTAATGTTATAATGACTTTAACACAGAGACGAGAGTGTTGCTGCGAGCGAGCATCACACACACACACGCACACACACACACACACACGCACACACGGTGACGTCAAATTAAGATGACAGTAGAAAATGCTAGAAGATTTCCTGAATGGCAACTGTTGTCGTGTCGGACCGCCACGTTTGGATCTTTTTACGTGGGCTTACGGAACCCTGGATGACATCACCTGGACTTTAATGTCGCACAAGCACCACAAGTGTCGAGGCGGCTCACCTGGCAGAAGCAGCTCTGGTCCTGGCCGTCCGGACCGCTGCTCGGATGCTCGCTGTGCTGCGTTTTGGGTTTTGCGTTGTGTTGTTGAAACCAGCCCAGAACAAAGTTCCCGACGAACCAGGCCAGCAGCAGAACAGCGAACGCTTGTAAAGTTGCCTTCCACATCGCTCACGGTGCCGCCGGGGCTCCGGTGGCGGAGCAGAACCGAGCAGGAAACAGCGGGACTCCCGTGCGGCGAGCTGGTAGCTACGGTAGCTTCAGGCTAGCTGAAGTTAGCATCCGCAGGCTAACAGAGGCTGTGGAGACCCGAGCGGGTCGGCGGACCGAGCAGCCCCGCGTCTGGAGACCCGCACACGGACGGTTACACTTCGAACTCCGCTCACGGAACCGGGGCCACTGTTGTCAGACGGTACATGACTCGAGAAGTTTGGTCCGGCAGCTTCCTCTCTCAGCATCAAGCTCGCGCGACGCGAATCAACGCTACTTCCGGTTAACGGCTTCAAAATAAAATACCTGTGATGATTTGTGACAAACGCAGTTAAAATAAAAAGGTCAAATAAGATCACAGAAAACATTTTAAGTACAGGTAACTTTATATATCAGTGAGTATATATATTTACACAACTAATAGAGAGCGGAAGCCACGCCCCTTCCGGTTTCCCTCATGGACCTTATGATCAAACCTTTGTCTGGTAGTGATGAAGAGAAAGATGATGTATTGATCCGGTTTGGATTTTGTCATGAATCACACATGATGTTTGTCAGTTTGTTGTATTAAAGTCAAACCTCATGTGCTTTTGTGTCAAAGCGCTCAGTGAACTACATCCTCTCATTTATTCATTTTATTTGTCAGGGACGGTGCATATTGATGAACATTGCTGTAAATAGGCCAGAATTAGCCAAGAGGCTAGTTTTC
>NC_133215.1:2307872-2317872 GCF_040436345.1 Pagrus major | reverse complement strand
AGAGTAAATGAACAGGAATCTGATAGGAGTAAATGTCCTAATCTAACTTGTAAAAAGAAAAGAAAACTCTCGCCGTGATCAGCGTGTGTTGCTTGTGTGACAGTGTGCGCAGCTGCAGCATCGTCAGTCACTCGTCTCTGACGAGCGATCGTCATCAGAGGGCAAATCGTCCCCTTCTGAATCGAGATCAGCAAAGATCTGTGCAAGCACCTCATCCGCACTGTAAAGTCTTTTGGGCATTTTGTTTTTTATTACAAAAATCGCTATCTGTCTCTCGATCTGTCCAGCACACTTCCACCACCGCTCCGCGGCTCTCTCCTCTCCACTCTGCCCGCTTAGCCGCTGCTGCTCCGACAGCCGGTGTCGGGTTTCAAACTTTTTTTTCTCAGGTATTTTGCATAGAAACACACCCCCAAATGACGTCAGGATTGAAGCTGAATCTATTGGCTATCTAGTGGTAGCAAGCAGTAACAGCACAAGGCAGTAGATTTAAAGATACGGGCTGTTTTAATGAGCAATGTTGCCTGTCGCAATAATGCGACTTTGGCGCCTAGAGGGTTAACAGTCTTCTTAGCGACCCAATGCTCACAGATTCAACCGCATCATGCAAATGAATATTATATTAAGCAAGGAGATATTAAGACAGTGTATATACGTATATATATACACCGTATATATTTTGATCTATTTTATACTTCAGATTTATATTGTTTAGCATTACTTGGTGACAGAAAAGAACAAAGTTTATTCTGCAGGGAAACCTGTGTCCTTAGTGTGCATATGACAAATTCTGAAATTCAACCAGCTATTTATTTCCTGTCCAGCATGACTGGCCATTTGCAGAGTTTGATATCCAGCTGATCATTTGAATCACGTGTGATGGAGCAGAGAAACATCTAATCCATGCAGGGCATGGATACAGTGATATTTCTAATAGTGTTAAAGACTAAGAATTCTGACTGAATATAATGCAAACTCTTTTTTTCTCTCTTAAGTTTGAAATGCCACGAAGGATCAGCCCCCTTCAGGATGCCATTTGTCATGTTATTTCAAGGACCGACAAAACAGACAAATTGGAAGTCAAGTACATCAATGCAGTGAAAGGTAAGGTGTTGTCTGATGTGATTTGCTGGGTAATACTTACATGATACACAATATACTGTGCATAAAACATGCACAATTATTACCAGATGAGCATGAAATGCAAAACCTGAGGTTACATTAGATACTAGTAGGGCTGCAATGATTAGTCAACATTATTGACATCAACAACAATTTGTTGACACATAATGTTATGCTTGATGTGTTATTTAAAGACCTAAAATCAAAGAGCAAGCAATGTAATTAAAACTGCAGGAGTTCATTTGTTGTAGCAATACACTACAGGAAGTAAGGGGTGCAGTATCGCTTCCATTGTCTACCATGACTGCATTCTGCACCGCAAACATGGGCAGAAAGGAGAGAAATTTTCTATGGGAGAGAGAGTATGAGAGCAATTTTCTGACAACAAGCCAAATTAGTCAGTGAAGTGTAGCATGTAAAGCAGACTTGGCTCTCTAAAGCATCACTGCAGCAATGTAGAGTGTATGTGTTTACTGCTCAGTTAGTTGGCATCGGGTGTGTTTTTGTGGAGTAGAGTATTAACTATATTGGTTAAGCTAAGATAGTTACAGTAGATCGAATACTAATGTTCACTGTCTATGTGGTACCAATGGACTCTTGGCCTTTCCCAGCTGAAAAAGTTGAATATGTTTAAAGTGCAAGGAAGACTGCAGAGACGGAACGTCAGCATTAATCAACTTTAACCAGCTGTGTTTGTATAGAACACTTTAGATGGTGAGCCTCATATGAAATAACAGTTAAGGTGTAACATCAATGCAAAGGTGATGAAACGATTGAAATGGGGAAAATAGGTTAGATAAGGTTTGAACTAGAATGATATAAAACACAACATACAAAAATTCTTGTAATAATAATGATAATTGGAAACAGATGAGGGGTGTGACAGAAATAATGTAATCATTAAAAAATGATCTGCTCAACCCCAGATTGAAGCTTCTAAGTCAGATACAATATATCAAGGTCATTTTTCGTAATTGTCATCTTTATTCTGCAAGTTGTGTTTTACACATTACCATGGACCTAATGGCAGAATGGATGGCTTTACCTGTTTTGTTGAAACTATTGTTGCTTTCTTCTATAGGACGTGGTGTATTTGCAAAGGGTACAATCAGCAGAGGACAATTTGTTGCTGAGTATAGGGGGGACATGATAAATGATGCAGAATATCAGAGCAGAAGAAGAGTTTACCACCCAACATGTGCTGCGTTTATGTTTGCATTCAAGTGGAGAGGGAAAACATGGTGGTAAGACTTAATTTCTCCACCTATTCTACACCACACTAGACCATATTAGAATATTGTGAATGGGACTCTGATCTGGTGTTTTTCTTTTTGTCATGTTCCCATCTATTTTTAAGCATTGATGCCTCAAGAGATGATGGGTCATTGGGGCGGCTAGTGAATGATGAACACAGGAGGCCAAATTGTAAGATGAAAAGGACTGATGTGAATGGAAAGCCTCACCTCTGTTTGTTTGCCTTGGATGATATTCAAGAAGGAGAAGAAATTACCTATCATTATGGAGACGGGGACTGCCCATGGAGAACACAAGTATGTTATACAGTACACATTATACAGAATGGCTCTGTGTAACAGAATCAAAGTAACTTTTGAAAGAATCCTAGTGGTATAATATTATGAATATAATTTATCACTACATTTTTTTCATTATTGCATATTATTGAAAAAAATGCTATGACGTTTGATGTTTTGAGTATGATGGTATGCATCTCATTCAATTGATTTTTGTCTAAAACTTGAACCTTGAGCAAGTGTTCATTCATTTTCTAAAATGCTGTGAAGGTTAGTGCAGATTAACCAATGGTTTATCGTTATCTCTCATTCTAAAATATTCATGTTCAATGTGTTTAGATGACCAGCATTAATTTCTCTCACTTCTTTAAGTAGCTTTAATGAGCCACAGTTTTGATGATAGTGTAGTGTGAAAAAACACTTTAACATAACCCATGAAGAATGTTAATGTTGGCTATGTATTTCAGGCAAATTTCATGTATCAATGAGATTATACTCCTATTTAATCATTACTCTTAATCTGGACTCTCACGATGTCCCCACATCACACCTTCACCCTTTCTTGTCTGGGTAATAACTGTGTTTGGAAAATCAGACTACTGGTAGTCTGGTCCCCATAAGGAACTGAAACATTGTGTATAGAAATGTCCCCATAAAGCCTGTTTGATTTTACGATGTGTGAAAACAGAGGTTGGCAAGATAGAGAGGAATGTTTACTATGAGGTTGTTGTCTCTTGACGTTTTGTGCATGCTGACATGCATCTCCTCTAGGAGATTCTGTCTGCATGATTGTTCACTCTTTTTGTATTCTATAAAGTTTACTTGAGTTTGACTATTGGTTTCTTATATTCTGACATGTTGTTTTACTAAGATGACCAGCACTGCAGCTGATGATGTGGCTTCACATGACTCTAGTCCATCCCTGTCTGTGAATCCGATGGATGATGCTGCTGGTCCAAGCAACACTCAACAGGTATTTACATATCCATCACTTTTTTATGTTATTTTTCTCTTTATATCTGAGCATTTCTGATGATGGACATTAATTTTCATGATAATGTATTGTGCATTAACATGGCAGGCAATTTCACATAATGCATTCAAAATGTTAGTGTTAGCAGAGTATTTCAGGCAGATTTAATTAATCACAGGGATTATTCTCTTGTTTAGTTATCACTCTATTCTGGACGCTCACGGTGTCCCCACACCACACTTTCACTAAGTGTCTGAGTAAAAAGTGTGTGTAAAATGTTTTAACATGGTCCCCATAAGGAATTGAAATATTGTGTATAGAAATGTCCCCACAAAGCCTGTTTGATTCAAGACGTGTGAAAGCAGCCAGAGCTTGGCTGGGTAGGAAGGAATGGGTACCATGATATTTGATGTTTTCTCTCAGAAATCGGTGTCATGCATTTCATTCGAGAGAGATTCTGTGCGAACAATTGTTCACTTGTTTTTTCCCTATTGTGTTGTACAGAGCTTACATCAGATTCACCATTGGTGTCTTGATCGATCATATTCTGAAACTGTATCATTGTTCAATGTGTTTATAGATGACCAGCATTACAGCCAAACATGTGGCTTTAGGTGACTCTCATCCCTCTTCCCCATCTCTGAGTCACATGGATGATGCTAGGCGTACAAACTACACTCTCCAAGAGGTATATATACATTTTACTCACTTCTCTTTACAATTCTACAATTCATTTAGCAGACGCTTTTATCCAAAGCGACGTACAATTGAAAGCATTGACGAGGCTCTTTATCACGTTTTTGAAGTTCTCTCACTTTTTTAAGTAGCTTTAATGAGGAAGGACCACAGTTTTGATGATAGTGTAGTGTGAAAAAACACTTTAACATAACCCATGAAGAATGTTAATGTTGGCTATGTATTTCAGGCAAATTTCATGTATCAATGAGATTATACTCTTATTTAATCATTACTCTTAATCTGGACTCTCACGATGTCCCCACATCACACCTTCACCCTTTCTTGTCTGGGTAATAACTGTGTTTGGAAAATCAGACTACTGGTAGTCTGGTCCCCATAAGGAACTGAAACATTGTGTATAGAAATGTCCCCATAAAGCCTGTTTGATTTTACGATGTGTGAAAACAGAGGTTGGCAAGATAGAGAGGAATGTTTACTATGAGGTTGTTGTCTCTTGACGTTTTGTGCATGCTGACATGCATCTCCTCTAGGAGATTCTGTCTGCATAATTGTTCACTCTTTTTGTATTCTATAAAGTTAATTGAGTTTGACTATTGATTTCTTATATTCTGACATGTTGTTTTACTAAGATGACCAGCACTGCAGCTGATGATGTGGCTTCACATGACCCTAGTCCATCCCTGTCTGTGAATCCGATGGATGATGCTGCTGGTCCAAGCAACACTCAACAGGTATTTACATATCCATCACTTTTTTATGTTATTTTTCTCTTTATATCTGAGCATTTCTGATGATGGACATTAATTTTCATGATAATGTGTTGTGCATTAACATGGCAGGCAATTTCACATAATGCATTCAAAATGTTAGTGTTAGCAGAGTATTTCAGGCAGATTTAATTCATCACAGGGATTATTCTCTTGTTTAGTTATCACTCTATTCTGGACGCTCACGGTGTCCCCACACCA
The DNA here is from genome assembly GCF_040436345.1 of Pagrus major. Classification (NCBI taxonomy): domain Eukaryota; kingdom Metazoa; phylum Chordata; class Actinopteri; order Spariformes; family Sparidae; genus Pagrus; species Pagrus major. The sequence continues at coordinate 2,312,578 of NC_133215.1, read as the reverse complement.
CACTTTCACTAAGTGTCTGAGTAAAAAGTGTGTGTAAAATGTTTTAACATGGTCCCCATAAGGAACTGAAATATTGTGTATAGAATTGTCCCCACAAAGCCTGTTTGATTTTACGATGTGTGAGAACAGAGATTGGCAAGATAGAGAGGAATGAGTCTGCATAATTGTTCACTCTTTTTGTATTCTATAAAGTTTACTTGAGTTTGACTATTGGTTTCTTATATTCTGACATGTTGTTTTACTAAGATGACCAGCACTGCAGCTGATGATGTGGCTTCACATGACTCTAGTCCATCCCTGTCTGTGAATCCGATGGATGATGCTGCTGGTCCAAGCAACACTCAACAGGTATTTACATATCCATCACTTTTTTATGTTATTTTTCTCTTTATATCTGAGCATTTCTGATGATGGACATTCATTTTCATGATAATGTGTTGTGCATTAACATGGCAGGCAATTTCACATAATGCATTCAAAATGTTAGTGTTAGCAGAGTATTTCAGGCAGATTTAATTCATCACAGGGATTATTCTCTTGTTTAGTTATCACTCTATTCTGGACACTCACGGTGTCCCCACACCACACTTTCACTAAGTGTCTGAGTAAAAAGTGTGTGTAAAATGTTTTAACATGGTCCCCATAAGGAACTGAAATATTGTGTATAGAAATGTCCCCACAAAGCCTGTTTGATTCAAGACATGTGAAAGCAGCCAGAGCTTGGCTGGGTAGGAAGGAATGGGTACCATGATATTTGATGTTTTCTCTCAGAAATCGGTGTCATGCATTTCATTCGAGAGAGATTCTGTGCGAACAATTGTTCACTTGTTTTTTCCCTATTGTGTTGTACAGAGCTTACATCAGATTCACCATTGGTGTCTTGATCGATCATATTCTGAAACTGTATCATTGTTCAATGTGTTTATAGATGACCAGCATTACAGCCAAACATGTGGCTTTAGGTGACTCTCATCCCTCTTCCCCATCTCTGAGTCACATGGATGATGCTAGGCGTACAAACTACACTCTCCAAGAGGTATATATACATTTTACTCACTTCTCTTTACAATTCTACAATTCATTTAGCAGACGCTTTTATCCAAAGCGACGTACAATTGAAAGCATTGACGAGGCTCTTTATCACGTTTTTGAAGTTCTCTCACTTTTTTAAGTAGCTTTAATGAGGAAGGACCACAGTTTTGATGATAGTGTAGTGTGAAAAACACTTTAACATAACCCATGAAGAATGTTAATGTTGGCTATGTATTTCAGGCAAATTTCATGTATCAATGAGATTATACTCTTATTTAATCATTACTCTTAATCTGGACTCTCACGATGTCCCCACATCACACCTTCACCCTTTCTTGTCTGGGTAATAACTGTGTTTGGAAAATCAGACTACTGGTAGTCTGGTCCCCATAAGGAACTGAAACATTGTGTATAGAAATGTCCCCATAAAGCCTGTTTGATTTTACGATGTGTGAAAACAGAGGTTGGCAAGATAGAGAGGAATGTTTACTATGAGGTTGTTGTCTCTTGACGTTTTGTGCATGCTGACATGCATCTCCTCTAGGAGATTCTGTCTGCATGATTGTTCACTCTTTTTGTATTCTATAAAGTTTACTTGAGTTTGACTATTGGTTTCTTATATTCTGACATGTTGTTTTACTAAGATGACCAGCACTGCAGCTGATGATGTGGCTTCACATGACTCTAGTCCATCCCTGTCTGTGAATCCGATGGATGATGCTGCTGGTCCAAGCAACACTCAACAGGTATTTACATATCCATCACTTTTTTATGTTATTTTTCTCTTTATATCTGAGCATTTCTGATGATGGACATTAATTTTCATGATAATGTATTGTGCATTAACATGGCAGGCAATTTCACATAATGCATTCAAAATGTTAGTGTTAGCAGAGTATTTCAGGCAGATTTAATTAATCACAGGGATTATTCTCTTGTTTAGTTATCACTCTATTCTGGACACTCACGGTGTCCCCACACCACACTTTCACTAAGTGTCTGAGTAAAAAGTGTGTGTAAAATATTTTAACATGGTCCCCATAAGGAATTGAAATATTGTGTATAGAATTGTCCCCACAAAGCCTGTTTGATTTTACGATGTGTGAGAACAGAGATTGGCAAGATAGAGAGGAATGAGTCTGCATAATTGTTCACTCTTTTTGTATTCTATAAAGTTTACTTGAGTTTGACTATTGGTTTCTTATATTCTGACATGTTGTTTTACTAAGATGACCAGCACTGCAGCTGATGATGTGGCTTCACATGACTCTAGTCCATCCCTGTCTGTGAATCCGATGGATGATGCTGCTGGTCCAAGCAACACTCAACAGGTATTTACATATCCATCACTTTTTTATGTTATTTTTCTCTTTATATCTGAGCATTTCTGATGATGGACATTCATTTTCATGATAATGTGTTGTGCATTAACATGGCAGGCAATTTCACATAATGCATTCAAAATGTTAGTGTTAGCAGAGTATTTCAGGCAGATTTAATTCATCACAGGGATTATTCTCTTGTTTAGTTATCACTCTATTCTGGACACTCACGGTGTCCCCACACCACACTTTCACTAAGTGTCTGAGTAAAAAGTGTGTGTAAAATGTTTTAACATGGTCCCCATAAGGAACTGAAATATTGTGTATAGAAATGTCCCCACAAAGCCTGTTTGATTCAAGACGTGTGAAAGCAGCCAGAGGGCTGGGGAGGGGATTTCTAACTCCATTTACATTACATTTTAAACATTCTTTAATGGTAAATATTCACATATATATTTTCACTTTTTATTTGCAGGCTATGACAGTGCCCCAGGACACATTTGAGGTTTTCGTACCAAGACTGAGACGGACTAGAAGTGTCATTGTAAGTTTATCCATCATGTGGGGAAAAACAAAACAGATTAAAAAGAAGTTGTTTTTTTACTTACTGCTAATGTATTTGGACCCTCAATCATATATTATTGAATGGACTATGTCACCAAATTAAATTTAAATTTTAGCAATTGTTACGAGCAAAAGGACCTAATTCCCATACTTTTTCAAAAGGAAAAAAAAAATCATTGATTGTCAACTTACCATTAAAGGCAATCCATGATGAAAAAGCATACAAAAGATTTTTGGGGAAACCGCGTATAGTCTTTGTAGGTATGACTGTGTCTCTACAGAAGTTTATGTACTGAAATGTAAGACTGTAAAAATCACTTTATTTGACTGGAACACAGAAATGCATTTAGAAATGTATTATAACTGTGCATGAGCTTTGAACTTTTTAACACTTTCCACAAATTGATATGAAAAATAGAAATAAAAAATAAAAATGATAAAGCTTCACAACACACAATTTCACACAATTTTTTAGAAATAATTTTCCATAGGAGCACACCAGGAAGAAACTGAGAGGGATGACATGCCCCTACTATCACAAAAGAGACGCAAACCACCATCATCAGATGATGAGATGCCATCAGGAGTCGGCGCTAAGAGGTCCTCCTCCAAAGGTAAACTCAAAAATCATGCTGCTTTTTAGAGAATGTATTGTCACTGTACAAATTAAAATATAGATTATAATCAAATTATTGTGGGCACACTTGTCTGTAATTTTGCATTGAAATGTAATTATCTCAATTTATTTTCTGCTTCTCTTTTGAGATGCAACTGTTGCTGCCCCAAGCTTACCTTGTAAAAAAAAATCACAAAAAATCTCACAAAAAAAAAAATCTTACATAGCAAAAAAGTAAAATTATGAGAAAAGTAAGTCTCTATATTACATACATTTTTTTTTTATGGTTAAAATTGTAACTTTTTTTAACTTTACTTTTACACATTCCTTGGTTTCCTGAAAATTTGTTCCTGAAGGTTACAGAGGTATTACCAACATAATTCATTAATTTTTTCTCAACTTTATATGCCATTTATTTATTTCAATGTTTATGCCAATTGATCATGTGCCCTGGCTATTTGGCCAAAGGGATGTCCCTTTGGGTGACTGGCAAGCGCGCATGACTCTTACCCAGGAGGTGTGGGTTCAATCCCTGCCCCGGCGCTCTTCACCTTGCCACATTATATTTTAACGATACTGTGATAATACTGATAACTGTTTGTCACAATAATAGTGATGTGGCCTTTTCATATTCTTAATTTTCAACACAATATGTATCTTATTGGAAAAAAGAAATAATTCAAAACATCTGCTGCTTTTCCCTTGTGATTAAGTCAGTCCAAATGACAGTACGCAGATTGATGTTTGACTGACAATGTAAGTAAATATTTTCATTTTGATTGAGGAACCTAATCCATTACTGAAAGGGTTAAGACCTTTAGATTGGAAATCAAGCACATACTCTCCTTAACTGTTTCAATCACAAAACTCCTTTTTTTCTCACCACTTCAAGGCAAAGCCACACAGAGGAAGAAAAGGCCCTGGCAGGAGACAGAAGTGCAGGCGGTGGAAAGGCATATGAAGAAGTTCATCACATCTTGCATTGTACCAGGAAAAATGGACTGCGAGAAGTGCTTAAGGGCTGAACCAGAAGCCCTTCAGAACCGGGACTGGCAGACCCTGAAATTTTATGTTTATAACCGCATTTCAGCCTCCAAAAAGAAATTGCAATGTAACTAGCTTTTAAGTTACCAACTCCCTGGTAAGGCATTTTTTTCCCATTACACACATTT